>NC_079901.1:1515661-1725770 GCF_024868665.1 Triplophysa rosa
TTGAGAGTTGTTGAACAGGCCCTAGGCCTCACGCATGCGTACGGAGCAGTCCATCATCCGGAAAGCCAAGGTAAGGTTGAGAGGTTAACTCTAACATTAAACTAAAATTGGCTAAAATCTGTGCACAGACAAAATTGAACTGGCTATCAGCTTGACCCATTGCTCTATGTCTATCCGTTCTTCTGTCAACAGGATCTCAGGCTTTACACCCTTTTGAATTGCTTACAGGTCGTCAATTTCCAGGTCACCAGACGGCGTTGAGAGAGACACAGTGCAACCATTGTCCATACTGTGTATTTTGATAAACTAACAGCTCTGATTCGAACCTTTTCCCATCAGGTGACTCCTGTACCAGTGCAACCTCGAGGAACTGCCATACCAGTCACAACAGACTGGGTCAGGATCAGAAAATTCCGCAGAAAGTGGAATGAACCACGGTGGTCTCAATCCTATACGTGTGACAGCTCGCACCTCACATTGTGTGCAACTCCAAGGCAAAGGAGACACTTGGTTCCATTTAACATCCGGTGCTGTGTAGCTTGTGACCCCCCTTCTAGGTCTCTTGCTGACACTGGTTTGGACCTGAGGACTCAGGTCCAAGAGAGGGAGGATACGTACAGAGTAGCTGAACGGTAACAACAGACACTGAAATTGCTCATTGACAACACCAACAGCTCCAAATTATACACAAAACAGGTGAATTTTCACAAGCCCACACACAGAACCATTAGCTCATTGTGTAAGTGCTGATTGTGCATACGGGGCAGGTATTGCAAAACAGTTCAAGGAGAAATTTGGAGTGGAAAAAGTAAGGTGTCAAAATAAAAAACCGGGTGAGTGTGCAGTAACCCAGGAAGAGACAGGACTGTGTTTCACCTAATAACCAAAGAACATGCACTGATTTACCAACTATGACTGTTTCACAGAAAGCCTGAAAAACATGAGAGATTGGTGTGTGGCTAATAGAGTAAGAAGTGTCTCAGTACCCCGGCTGGGGTGGGTCTAGATAAGACTAGATTCAAGAAAGTGCAAAAGATTCTGAGTGAAGTGTTCACGGACGTGGACATACAAATAACCAATTCCTTATTCAGCTTATGATTATTAAGTTTTCATTATTGTGTGATTTTGAGTGTTTTTCAATGTTTTTCAATTTTCAGGTTTAAACAGTGTATTTTTAAGAAGTGTTTTCTTACAGGTTTTAAGGTATTAAGTTTTTAAGAAGTGTTGATTTTGTAAAGACAACAAGACATACTAGAGAGGGGATATTATGTGACCTCTTATGAGGTCAAGAGAGGGAATTGTGGGAAATATTATTCAGAATATGAGTATGAAGTATTTACTATATAATCAATAAGTGAATTTACTTAATAATCATTGCATTGTGTTTGTGTAAATGTGTTTGCTGTGTTGAGCAGTGGAAATTTCTGTTAAAATTAGGCTGCTTGCAACAGGAAGCTGGCTTAACCACAATGAGGAACAAACTCTATGCGTATGTGCAAGACAGCACACACACACACACACACCCAAAAGGTCAAACAGAGGGGAATGTTATGAATTAATCCAATGCATATGTTTTAAGTATAATCATGAGTTTTGATGTGTTTTATTGAACCATAGGATTAAGAAGCAACGCTGCATAATCAAAGTATTATATGATTGAGTGTTTTTTACTGAAAGTATTTTTACATGTTGTCTTGCGATATGAAACTGTCTCTAGACGACACTTCCTCTTTATTAGCAACACACGTTGCAAAACATGTGTTGCATAGAAAATGTTTTACAGAAACTGGTGACGGAGAGACTGAGTCAGGAGGACGAGGTGTATAAAGATTGGCTAATAGAAGGAACACGCCCTGAAGATCGAACGACGTCATATACTGTATAAATTTGCATGTCAGGAAATGATCTGGGTTGCTGGTTTTTTGTGGCGGAGTGAGAAGATTGTCTGGCAACCCAAAGCTTTGTAACTTTTTACATCTGATAAATAAAACCTTATATTACTTTTGAGCAAATTGTCTCTTCAAATTTCTGAACATGCAGGACTGCCTTAAAAGTCCAACAGTGGTTACCATCGTTCAGAAGAGTGGTGCTTGTACTTAGGTCATGGGAGAGCTCGTGATTTGTGTTTTTCACTCATTGAGCAGTAATGCTGTTAATGCCAGTACTGAGACAACTATCAGCTTACTTGTACATCACATACAGTATGTTGGAAACAATAAATGTTAAACTGAAGTTAAACAAGATCAAGAAGTTAACTCCAATGCTCAAATTAATACTTCTTGATTTTTTGAAGTTTATCATGTGACGTGCTTAAATAATTAAGGTAATTTTACTTGATTTATTCATGGAATATTGCGTTAAAAATATGCTTTAAAGTACTTAAAAATATTTTGTGTAATACTGTTACCTTAATTTTTTTAAGTAAATATCCATCGCATTTTTTACAGTGTAGCACTATCTACGTGGATATTAAATTCTCCGACAATTAGTACTTTATCAACGTTAACCAATATGTCCGATAAGAAGTCCGCAAACTCTTTCAGGATATCAGTGTAGGGACCAGGGGGTCTATACACAGTAGCCAATGTAAAAGAAAGCAATGGTTTTTTACTTTCGTTTGGAACAATTATGTTCAACGCAAGCACTTCAAATTATTTTAATTTATGCTCCGTTCTCTGAGTTACAGTAAGAAAGTCTCTAAAGATTGTTGCGACACCACCACCTCGAAATCTTTATTTGATTTAACATTTTGGAATAATTTATTTATATACTTTGGTTTAATTTACTCTCACTGATAAATCCCTTTTTCTTTACACTAAATTTAAAAACAAAAATTGAGTGCTGATAAGTAAACGTCTTGTCATGGTCCAGGTCAGGTTGGAGCATTATCTGGCACGGGGTTTGTTTTGTTTTCTGTCGAGCACGTGGTAGTCGCCAGCTGACGGCTGACCGCGTGCTCGGTGTCTGCGTCATTATCCCCAACCTCCTGTCTCTGTAAGTCTCCTGCACTGGTGTTTTTCCACTCCACGTCACACACCTGTATTCACTTTGCCCACCTAGCGTATCCATTCCCCTTATTGCCTCACACCTGAGAATACTTCTCTCATTATGTACCCATTAAATACTCTCGTTGTGTCTTGTCCTTTGTCTGACCGTTGCTTGTGATAGCCAGTTCAGACTGCCCCAGACGCAGTTGCGACTCGTCTGATGAAGTTATTGGGTCCTCTTTAGTCGTGTCATAGTCTTATATCCAGCATTGTCTTGTCAAGTGTGTAACTTACCTTCTCCTGTTACCTCGGCTGTGCTCTTCTTGTCTCCGGCAGCTCTCGCTACCTCTGGCCTCAGGCAGCTCCCAGCTGGAGGAATCCTGATTACCTCCCTGATCGAAGCCGTCCGCCGAACTCTCTGCACGGGTCCCAGGTCGAGTGAGGTCCCCAGGCGCATCTGTCCACCACCTATCACCGGAGACCTATCCTCTGCCCTAGCCGCCGTGTTCAACCCCTCAGGGGTATTCAGGTTCTCACCACCGCGGACGGTAACGTTCGGTTTTGTCTGTTCCATTGCTGCCTGTGATTAATAAAACCTTCGGAATACACCGCACTTGGCTCGTCCTGTGTTTCTGTCATGACAGAATGGTCAGACGACCTACACGGCCCAGTGGGATCGGATCCGTTACGAGCTGGGTTCTGCTGGGACAGCACGCGTCTTGCCTGTCCGCCGATTTTGTCTGTTCCATTGCTGCCTGTGATTAATAAAACCTTCGGAATACACCGCACTTGGGTCGTCCTGTGTTTCTATCATGACACGTCTCTGTTCGGGTTGTTGATATTGTGTTGATTGAGTTGTATAATCTGTTGAACTACGCAGTTGATGCCTTTAATTTCACATGAATACAGTTGATGTATTCATTTTTAAGGCCAGTTTTATGTAGTTTAACTTTAAACCCAATTGAAAAATAGCTAAATGCTAAATATCTGTACCATCTTTGGATTGAATGTGCTTATTGTGCAGTTACTGCCTTTAATTTAAGATGGTTACAGTTATTGTTTTCAATAGCCAAAGCCAGTGTGGCATGTGAAAAAACAAATAAACATGTTGTTTATACTCTAATTTTTTTCTTGTTTGTTGCTTAAAGGGAAAAAAATCAGAATCGGCCATGGAAAATCATAATCTGTGCATCCCTACTCAGAACTCTTAAATCTGTCAAATTCGTTGATCCGCTACATGAGAACCGATTGGACGATTGAAAATCTTTGAATAACTTTTTGTCAGCAGTGTCATAGATGCTGCTTACCAAATTTCTTGCAAATCAGATAACCTGTCTAGAAAGAGTTAGAAAAAGTAAGTTTTCAAAAAATTTAATTGATTGCATTCGAATCGGCATGAGCCAAGGATTCATAGAGCATTTTGTTTCGAGGATGTACGTTTCAAAAGTTATAGGCAAAAATGTGTGTGGACGTTTGGACGGTTGCTGGAACTATGGAGTTAGAGACTACATATTGCCATTGGAGCAGCTCACACTGGCATCTATGTGTGTGCCAAATAATAAACTTTCCCATGTGCGGTTCAATGGGCTTCCGTTGTCATGGTTCTGCCCCACCTTGTCTTGCTTCTCTTGACCTAGTGGCAGAACCATGATGGAACCTCTTGTTTTATGTGGAGAGTGACGTTTTGTCCCTGTTGGTCTTCCACTCTCCGGTGTGGCGTCTCTTTTCCCGCCCTTTCGTCTCCTCGTTATTGTTTGTTAATTAGTTCATGCCCCGCACCTGCTTCCTCTTGATTTGTCCCCTTTATAATGCCCTTGTGTCTTCTGTCTCGTGCTGGATCATTGTACTGTTGTGTGTGTGTCATATGTGGTGAGTTCCTGTCTTGTCAGTGTAGTTTAGTTATTTTGTATTTAATTCAAGTGTTGTCTTAGTCTGGTTAGGTGTAGTTAGTCCTTGGTGTCATGTTTTATACCCTTGTGTTTTGTTTTGTTACCCCCACGTGGGTCTTTGTTTTGTATTTATATTTTATTAAATGTTTTGTTAACCCCTTACCCGCACTTGGGTCCTCTGTCATTGTCTCCGTGTCTCCGACATCCGTGGCAGAAGCAGAATCATAAGAACACTAACGGATACAATAGGTGTCTATGCAACTTCGGGGCTTGACCCCTAATAAAGAGAAAACAGTCAGAGCTTTATTTGAAACATTGTAATAACAGTACTGACATTGGTGTGACATCTTCCTGAAAAACCTAAAGAAGGAATGGTCACTTCAGGACTGTAAGTTACCAATCTGACAAATGCCAATAAACAGCGACATTGTCAGCTGGCAGTTGAATTTATAATGTGGGGAATCACAGCTGACAATACCTAAGCCTTGTCGCGCGGCTTCAGCCCCCCCTTGTAATGACCTCTAGGGGTCCCATCCCCCAGTTTGGGAACCACTGGCTTACAGGATTTTTAGAATCATGGTTGAGTGGTTAGAGCATAGTGCTGTCAATGCCAAGGTCATGAGTTTAAACCCGGGGATTGCACATACTCAGAAACAAATGTATAGTATCATGCAATGTAAGTCGCATTTGAAAAAAGCGTCTGCCAAATGTGTAAATGTCAGGACTGTAATGAGAATCTGGACCGATCCTCTTATTTAAAATCGTAAACATGCTCTATTAAAAGATTTGAGACTTCTGGCGCATCACACATTACATGATATTTTTAAGATTATCATTCCAGATAACACGTATCACGTTATCTCACCGCTGTTGCCACATTTCACATATCAAGTTGTTCCAATCTCCGCTTGGACAGCACCATCACAGTTGATATTTTTAAAGTTCATTTTGCAAACTTGTCTCTCATTGGCTGTTGTGAAAGTAGCGATGTAATCAATATGATTTAAAATCCTAAACATCACACACGTTCATATAATCGGGGTGGCCATCAGACCCAATCAAGGCCCTGGACACTGTTTTCTTTAAGATTCTTGGGAGGGGAAATCGGGGTAAAATCGGGCAGAGAATCCTGTTGTCAGGGAAATATTCAGGCAGAGACCCTGAAGATAAGAGGAATATTTATTTACACATCAATAATCTATCATCACATGAAACTTTATCTAAGATGAGCATCAAAGGGATAGTTCAACAAAAAATGAAATATTTGAATGTCAGTAACCAAACAGATTTCATCCCCAATTTGCTGCCACAGTAAGGAAAATAAATGCTATGGAAGTCAATGGGTGATGAGATCTGTTTGGTTACTCACATTCTTACAAATATCTTCCTCTGTATCTGACATTGTTGGCATAACCAAATATGAATTAATAATTGATATAAACTGAAATGTAAACAAATACTGACAATCCAAAAGAAGACTAGAAGAAGAAGTTTTATTTATATAGCGCCTTTCCATGGCTCAATGTCGCTTCACATAGTGCTATACAATACATTTGCACATCCACATACACAAAACAAACACATAAGGCCACATATAGCCACATTATCCAAAATACATATTGAAGAGATACGTTTTTAGCTGTGTCTTGAAGGTAGGCAAGGATGATATATTACGAAGTGTAAGGGGTAGTGATTTCCATAATTTAGGAGCATTAACACTAAATGACCTACCACCTAGAGTGGACAGCCGAAAACGAGGAATGGACAAAAGACCAAGCTCAGATGATCTGAGGGTCCGGGCAGGAGAGTAGGAGCAGAGTAGATCAGACAGATATGGAGGCGCAAGACCATTTAATGCCTTAAATGTTAGAAGTAATATCTTAAAGTGAATACGTGATCCCACAGGTAGCCAGTGAAGATCATGCAGTAGAGGAGTAATGTGAGCAGAGCACCTGATGGAAGTGTGAACTCTAGCTGCTGAGTTTAGAACACACTGTAATCTTGCTATGAGATTTTTAGGCAGACCAAGAAATAGAGCATTGCAATAATCCAGAGGTGATGTGATTAATGAATGAATTAAGATTTCAGCATCAGCTAGAGTGAGAGAAGATCGAAGTCGTGCAATATTACGAAGATGGAAAAAAGAGATTTTAACGACAGAAGAAATACGAGAGGCAAAAGATAGAGATGTGTAAAATAACACACCAAGATTACGGACAGATGAAGAAGGTTTAACATGAATCCCATCAATTTCAAAGGACAGCGGTACTGTCTTACTGTTGACTGAGGTAGCAGCTCCAATCATCAATATTTCGGGTTTGTTATTATTTAGTTTGAGAAAATTCAAGGACATGCAATGCTTGATATCCCTGATGCATGCAATAAGTGAGTCAGGCAGGGATATCCTATCAGAGCTGGTGGTAAGGTAAATTTGAATGTCATCAGCATTGCAATGAAATTGAAGCCCATGCATGCACATGATGTCACCAAGTGGAGAAATATAAATGATAAACAGAAGTGGACCCAGAACTGAACCTTGAGGAACACCCTATGAGACCGGAGCAATGGCAGATTTATACCCTTGTATGGTGATATAATATTTTCTGTCGCTGATGTAGGAAATGAGCCAGGACAGAGCTGAACCAGTGATACTGATATCCAAAAGGCAAGAGATGAGTATTTCATGGCAGACTGTGTCAAATGCAGAGCTTAGATCGAGAAGAATCAGGATGTTAATTGACCCAGAATCCCTGGACAGAAGAATGTCATTAACCACACGAAGAAGAGCAGTTTCAGTGCTATGTGATGAGCGAAATCCTGACTGAAAAGGTTCAAAAAGGCCATTAGCATTTAGGTAAGATCTCAATTGTGAAGCCACAACTTTTTCAAGAATTTTACTCAAGAATGGTAAATTTGAGATTGGCCTGTAATTGTTCATGTTTAGATGGTCAAGGCCTGTTTTTTTAAGAATGGGGTCACTGAAGCCATTTTTAATTCTGCTGGAACAATGGCAGATGCTAAACTACAGTTTATCATATGTGTTATGAAAGATTCAACCTCAGGAATACACATTTTAAGCAAAACAGTAGGTGTTGGATCAAGATGGCAGGATGTTGAATTAGACTTCACAATTAGATCACTTATGGCAGCAGAAGTAGTTAAAGTGAAAGCAGAGAGAGAGAGTTTGTTGAGTAAGCTGAGTCAGCTGACATCAAGTGAGCATTTGAGTCAGTTGTATAAGGGGTGTCTTTGGAAATGGATTCAGTGATTGACTTCAATTTGTCTGAAAATAAATGAGAAAAATTATTTACAAGCACCCCAGAGCCAGAAATAACATGTTGTGGAGGGTTAGTGAGCTTGTTGACCATAGCAAACAGAGATTTGGGCCTGCACATAGAATTCTTAATAGTAGAAGAGAAATATGAGGATCTTGCAGCATTGAGGGCTGTACGGTAGTTGAGCAAATGTTCTTTCAAGGCCAAGGAGTGCACAATGAGTCCAGATTTCCTGTACAGTCTTTCCAAGCGACGTCCCATAGCTTTCATTGCTCGGAGTTCCGGAGTGAACCAGGATGAAACGTGTAGATGGAACTAGCATGTTTCTCAAGTATTTGGAAAAAGGAATTATTATAGATGCTGCATATTTCTGATGGACAGTTGGATAGTAAACAATCTGACAATAAAGACGCCCTTATTGAATCAGAGAAAGCCGATGGATCCACAGAACAGATTTTACGATAAGTGAGCATTTTTTTCACAGGCGATACAGATGTAGGGAAACTAAAACTGAAGTTTTGGAGTTTGTAATCTGAAAAGGCAAAATCAGTTCCACTAACAAGAATATTATATAAGCCAGATGTACATATACGATCCAATATATGACCCCTGGAGTGAGTAGCAAAAGTTACATGTTGAGTTAGGCTGAAACAATCCAGAACAGATATCAATTCGTTGCATTGCACGGTGTGTTCATGTATATTAAAGTCACCAAGAAAAATTACAGATGAATAACTAGCACAGACAAGAGTAAGTAACTCACTAATCTCAGAGAAAAAGTCTGAATGAAATTTTGGAGGTCGATAAATGTCGTAATTCTGCCTCATTTTATCATGTCTTTCTCGAGCTTGTGGCAGAATCACGGCAGGATCCCTTGTTATATGTGGAGAGAGAGATTTTGGCCCTGTGGGCCTTCCATGTCCTTCTCTCTCCGGTGTCACGTCTTCTGGCCCCGCCCCTTTGTTTCTCCGTTTAGTTCCCATTAGTGTTGAGTCTTGTCACCTGCCCTTCTCTGTCCCCATGCAATCTCCCCTCGTTAATGTTTCCCTATTTAAGTTCTCAGTTCACTTTGTCCCTCGTGTTTGCATTGTTGCTGGTCTGTGTTTTGTGCTGTCCTTACCTGTGTTTGTTACTAGTGTATCCAGAGTGTCTCCTTGCCGTGTGTTTTCCCTGCCCTGCCCTGTCCTGTCCTGCCCTGCCTTGCCTTGCCCTTGCCTACCCTAAACTGTGTTGGTAAGATGTTGTGTCGATCTTTTTGGTTAGTTTACTTTTTGTCCCCTCGTGGGAAGTGTTTTGTTTTGCATTTTTGTTTTGTTACTGTGTCCCGAGTTCGTGTTTTGTTATAGTTTTCCCCATTGAGGGTGTTTTGTTTTGTTTTTTTAATAAAACTCTGTTAAGCCCTTCACCGCCTGTTTGCAATTGGGTTCTTCCCCTCACCAAACCTGACAGATAAATTAAGATTATAGCCATAGATGTTATTCCAGTCATTTTTAGTGCAAGATATTCAAAAGATACGACGTCATGGAACTCAATCTTAGATATTTTGATACCCCCACGACAAAGTACAGCCAACCCTCTACGATGGAGACGAGGTTGAGAGAAATAGATGTACCCAGGTGGAGTTAAGAGGTTTAAATTGAAAACGTCATTGGGCACTATTGTGCATAATTCTGATCATTTTGTGCATATATGCACTTTTGGGCTATCTTTTGGGCTATGTTGTACACCCCACTTATAAGAAGTATTCATAGGAATGATATTACCATAGATGTGTTAATAATCAGACCAATGATTGAGTGTTACAAGTGAATATATGAAGATGATTTGATGATTTAATGATATAATCAGCATACTTAAGCATTGATTGAGTGTTGTTTGAACTATAAGTATATTTTTAATCATTTTAACCAAGTATAAAACAGATTTCAGCAATATAAAATTCAGTGATGTCTTTGAGATCTGTTTAAGGCCTGACCTAGATAAAGTTCAGAAGGTTGAACATGTTGTTCACTTTGTGGCCTGAAAACTGGTACCAACTGGAAAACTTATTTTTAAAAACCAAGTAAAGGTCGACATTCCACTATTAGATACAAACCTTGTTGCCTAGAAAATAATAGTGGCAGACGAGAATGATTGGATAATAAAAAATAAAAGATAAAGGGAATTTCCTGATTGGTTTAGCAAAGCACCTCCTTTCCTAAGTTTCACTATAACTACAGGCTGGAAAACACTTGGTTTTCAGATGACTGGGGACATCTCACTTTGTTTGGCCTGATCATATAAAGTTAACTCCTTGACACCTGAACCTTCTTTGTCTGAGAGATTTTTTGAACTTCAAGATCGACTTTTACCACATCAGCACCTGCCAAGTTTCCGTCAAAAGTAGCATATCCAGATTTGCGTCAATGATAATGTCTTTTAGCATTAACTGTGCGTTCAGACCGCCGCCGTCGAGAGTGTCAAAAATCGCTCTGGCCGCCCTGCCAACAGCGCTGTAGAAAGATTCGCTCTGACGTAGACCAAAGTTTACAGGGCTGCGTTCTCTGGAATCCTCTCAAGCGGTGGACTTCTACATTCCGATTGGTTGCTGCCGAACCGCGCCATAGCTCATTACCATAAAGTTGACCTGATTTCAACTCTCCTTGACGCCCTCAACGGCCAAGACGCGCCGTGCCGCTGCTCGCTGCCGGCTCACATTGAAAATGAATGACTTCCGGCCACTTTGCCGCTCTCGACGGCGGCGGTCTGAACGCACAGTAATGCTTTATCAGTTAAAGAGCGAGTGTTCCATAGCGCACATCTCATATCTGAAGATGAAATATTGCAGTGTCCAAGGACGGGATCGAAGCGTAATGGTCTCAGATTTCCAAGGTTCAACACACGATTTTCCTGTTGTATTTTACTAAAAGCACGGGTGTTGGTACAGATAACCGGAATACTATTTGACTAGGTCTAATGACAATTTTAGTTTGAGTACTATTTCCAGGGGATAAAGGTCCCAAGTTATAAACCTGCCGTGTTATTTCCTTTAATTAGACTAAATCAAACCGCTGTTTGTTTTGTGATTTCACTGCAATGCACACAAAAGAGAAGCACTGCAGCTCACACAAAAACATGATGCTTTGAATAAAAGCCTTTGCTAAAAGGAGAAAGATGTAAAAAGAGCTCTTTTAAAGTTCCAGTGTATTCAATTTAGTGACATCTAGTAGTGAGGTTTCACGCAAGGCTGTTTTGCACCTACAGTATCAGTCCAAGCCCTCCTGAGACATTATTCCTCGCTCTTCTTTTAACGTTGAGACCATATTAGATTAAACAAAATAACCTGTTGTGTTCCAAGATCAAGATCAGAATGTCAGTGTGCCCATAATACCATATTGGACAGGCAGTTAAACAAAAAAAACACCAGCACGCTCAGACAACTCTACACTTTTATAATTGAGTGATTCCTAGAAGTATGCTTTAAACGATGTCACCATTGACATCACTACACCTATTATTTGAAACCGAATGTTTAGTGATGATTAACACACGTTATGCAACTTTTTCAGAGGGTGTTGACACTTTAAACAGCCCCTGAATCTAAAAGCCCCATGATGATACACAGAATAGAATGAAATGTAGTTTCATGGATAAAATCATGGATATATCCTTAGCTGGTTAAAACCAGAGTGAATCTCATTCACGAGAGGATAAAAATAAAACACAGTCCATGTCATGTCCACTCATTATCGATTTGTCTCTTTATGAATTTAATGGTACAAGCACTTTAGCTGATAGAGAGTGGGGTGGGTACAGTCTGTGGCTTTGTAATCTCAGCCAAAGACCTTTGCAAAATTATTTTCTACTACAGTAGGTGTATACAGAATAAGTTATAGAAAACTAGCACAGATTTAATACTTTTGTGAAATTCATGTTTGATTTACGCAGTAAGCTATTTTCAAAGTTTTTTGTAGAGATTGTGTTTTTATACCATGTTAAATCAGCAATGAAAAGTTAACTTATCCCATATTCAATTGAACATGTGACTGTATCACTTAAACATATGATACCATCCACAGATAACCAAAGATTCACAGAATACTCAGAAACTAGGTTAAATATTACCAGAGTGACGTTTTGGTAAACAAAAGTCCGTACGGCAATGTTTCCCTTTTCAAACTAAGTTGATGTGGAGTGTAAGATTATAGATGAATTGATAATGACATCATTAGGTCAACAAATCAATCAGTGATGTACTATTTGACCTGGTAATATTGATGCTAGTCTGAAAAACATCTTATTAGACTCTTCAGCGTCACAAGCATGAGAACTGCTAAGATAGAAGTATTACATACCATGTCTGGACTTCCTGACATGCAGGTGTCAGGTGGTGAGGATTGGCAACTCAAATATTATTGTCCCTTAAAGGGAAAGTTCACCCAGAAATAAAAATTCTGTCACCATTTACTCACCTTCAAGTTGTTCCAAATCTGTATAAATTTCTTTGTTGTGATCAACACAGAGAAAAATATTTGGAAAAATGCTTCTTTCCAAACAGTTCTTGGACCCCATTGACTACCATAGGTAATATAACTTTATATTTATTTTTGTTCTGTTGAACACAACAGAAGATATTTTGAAGAATGTAGGACAGCAAACAAATCCGGGGCACTTTTCAATGGGGTCCAAGAACTGTTTGGTTACAAGCATCCGTCCAAATATCTTTCTCTGTGTTCAACCAAACAAAGAAATTTATACAGGTTTGGAACAACTAGAGAGTGAGGAATTCATGACAGAATTTTCATTTTTGGGTGAACTGTCCCTTTAATCTTTCCATGAATATCCCCCAGGGTTCTGTATTGATCCCTCTCCTGTTTTCCGCAGTCTTCATCAAAGCCTGTCGATGACAGTTGTGATTGGTCTGATCACAGACTATGACAAGTGAGCCTACCTGGAGATGGTTGGAGGAGATTATGAGACAGTTGTGACATCACATAATGTCAGAAAGGCCAATTTACTGATGGACTCCCAGAATAAACAGGAATGATGACCTTTCGTGCTCAGGTGTGAGTAAAAGTAAACAACTCACATCCACATTCCCGTGAAGAGACACAAGCAAACTTGCGAGTTAACACAGTTGATACCCTTGTGCTAACGAAGAGTGTTTCAAACAATCAGATTAATCATAAAGGTCTGTGGAAGTATTCAGTTGAAGCCCAAGCCATTGAGACTGTGAAGGAATTACACCGTGATTAGTACCGTCAAAGTTTAAGAGCCCAAGATCTCTCGCATTCATTTTATTTTCACACCAAGAGAATAGGCCCAGGTGCTCAGATTCTAATAACAATGAACTGTGCAAGAAATTATAGCATTATATGTTAATAATGATGATGTTTTGTTTTATTATCTGGATGGGCCCTTGAAAAATCAGGTACTGATAATGTAATGAAATATTCGTTTTTTATTTCAATGGAGAAATATTCTTTGTGTACCCATACAGGGTATAATGGTGCATTTGTCACATGCACCATTAGTAAGAGTTAACTGCCCATGCTAATCAGCTAAACCCTGACCCCTCGATCACTAAAGTCAACAAAGAACAAAAGCTCAGGTCACCACATGAGGCCAAATAAAGAAAGAAGAAAACAAAACAAACCATCTGACCTACTGAACCTGTTTGTTATTCTGAGTCTGTAAGAGAACATTCAACAGGACCATCAAGAGAACATAACAGTGTTGTTGAGTCACAAAGAGGGAAAATGGAGGGATGACTGGGACGGACAGAAAAAGTAAGGGTCTACTACAGGTTTCAAAATGCTGGGAAAAGTCATGCACAGCAGACACCTGACACAGAGACATTCAGACACCTAGATTCATGCAGAGATATGCTGTGAAATCATTTCCAGAATCACTCCAAGTTCAGTTTTAGTTTAAGCAGGGATGAATTTCATTTCCACTGCGGGAACTTTCCCCCAGAACTTGGGACTTTGGGGCAGTACTCAGTGTGTTTCCACCGCAGGTGCCGGGATCAAAACAAAATTCCGGGTAAAAATCCCCCCCAGAAAGTCCCTGCTCATGAGGTAGTACTTTTCCAGAGTTCCAGAAGATTCGGGGGTGTGCCTTGGTCGTCGAATATGCTGATTGGTTGAGCTGCATCGTGTTCCAGGAAAAACAAACCACCATTTTTAAAAGTTTGTTGCGGTGCATGTAGTTTCAGCTGTTTACTGTTTGAAATGGATAAAAAATAAGACAGATGGACCGACAATGAGGTCCAGGCTTTATTAAGTGTTTTTGCTGAGGACGAAATCCAACGGGAATTTTAAACGAATGAAAAGGTATGCTTAAAAATATTGAGTCGGTTATACAAGCTGGTTACAAAAAAATGACGAGTGTCCGTCACTTTATGTGACGTCATCATTGTTCAACATTACCGCCCCCTCCTGGACTGGGAGGAGCCGTCACATACAGTCCTATGTCCACGGGAGTGATTTGCCTAATCTTCACGGTACTTTAGACAGCTATGGAAACTCAGACGGCAACAGGTCTGGGGAGAAAAATGTTCCTGGGACAAATTTTTCCAGGAAATGTGCCATTAAAGGGATAGTTCACCCAAAATGAAAACTGTCATCTCTTACTTAGCCAAACTTTCAAACTTTTATGACTAAGTGTATTTACTGTATTCAAATCAATGTGAGTCAAGAGTCCTGTTTGCCTTTTATGGAGACATGAAACACCTCAGCAGGCAGCAGGGCAGCTCACTTTGTTTTGCACAGAACAGTGTCTAACAGTGTTAATGAGTTGGAGTGGAACTCCTTTAATAAAGAATACTCAGAAGACCTTTTAATAAGCAATGATTACTAAAGAGAAAAAAGATCTCATTAGCAGAATTGAACACAATGTTCTTAGTCCATTTGTACATGTTGCTCATTTAATCTAACACTGCCATCTGTTCCAGTTAATGTGGCATAAAGAATCTATGAGACCTATCGATACACTCCACAGAAGGCTGTAATACCAGGCAATGACCCAGTTACATATTGTTCAGGCCAGTGAAACATTGGTTTAATGGATGGCAGATAGGTGTGACAGCAACGTTTACTCCACAGCCCACTGGTTTCATGCGTCTATGTTGTTCTAAGAGCACCTACGGCAATGTTACGCATTAGCTAAATGAAACGTTTTGTCCGTGCATTGCTCACGGACATGTTAAGGTTAGACTAAATTAAATGTAAAAGAAGTTAACATTTTATTGTTGAACTTAATAGGATTTCCAGCTTTGTTTCAAATTGCTCCAATTCCTCTTTAAAAATGTTTTATGACAAATTGATACAAATTGTTAAACAATCTAAAGAAAAATTATAATTACATTTTGAGATTTTTGATCATAAAAAAATGTTGGCCTCTTTAAATACAGTTTGAGGTATTAAGATTTAAAGCAAGGATATTTCACGTTTTGGCGTTAAAATGAAACCTATCAAATTAAAGTCTGGCCATGGAAACTGGATTAAAGAGCAGTGATGTGTCCACAGTTGTCAGGAAACACTAGGGAAGAACCCAATTGCAGGCAGCGAGGATGAAGGGGTTAACAAGACTTTAATAATAAAACAACGAACAAAACAAAAACCCACGATGGGGAAAAACAAGACACGATAAATGGAAAACACAGTAACATAGACTGATTACACTAAAAAAGACTAAATACAACACTAGACAGGACTACAATAAACTCACACTAAACTAGACTTACTTTGACATGGGAAATATTCTCCACAGAGAAACATGCACAGAGGTATAAACGCAGGTAAGCACGAGATACAAAACACACACAATGACTGAACACAGGACAATGAAATATGAGGACTATTTAAAGGGGAGCAAATCAAGAGGGAATAGGTGCGGGACATGAACTAATTAACAAGCAATAACGAGACGAAAGGGCGGGAACAGAGATGAGACCTGGAGAGAGAGAGTATGTTGGTCAAAAAGATCCAAGACTGTCTCTCTCCACATGAAACAAGGGATCCTGCCAAGATTCTGCCACAAGACCAAGAAATACCTGACATGATGAGGCAGAATCATGACACACAGTGATAAAGAAAGGGAGAATTATGTAACTGACCCACCAATGGGCACTTTACTGCCGTTACCAAAGCAACGCTGAAGGCATCACCTACATTTGCATGTAGGCACACACTCACCTAGAGGTTTTGAACCCAAATAAGGAGGCTGCTATGAAACAATATGCTGTTTCTATTCAACTTATCTTTGTCTCTGAAACTAAACACACAAAAGTTATTAACAAAATCACATGCATCAACAAACAGACAGCAAACAGTAACAGAACTGTGGATTTACAGGATTTTACAGTAATCTTACACAATTAATCCACACTGGACATAATCCAAATGTGCATTTACTGTAGTGCGAATGCTGTGACCTATAACATGGGTGGAAAAATAAATATCAATCATAAACATATTGTATCAGGTGGGCAGGTAATCCCGTTTGGGGTGAGACTTTACTTAAAGCTGACAGGGTTTTCGGGGAAGAACCCAATTGCAGGCAGCGGTGGTGGGAAAACAAAGACTTTAATAATAAACACAAAAACAAAAAAACCCACGATGGGGTAAAACAAGGACAGGACTAAATGACAAAACAGAAAATAAACACTTCCCTCAAGGGGGATAAAACAATGAAACAGAATAAACTAAGACGTACTGTAATCAACAAGAACCAAAACTATAACAGCTATAACGTAATGTAGAGAACAGACAAGGTAAGACAGTTCAACGGGGCAAGGTATCCAATGGGTTTAGACAGCAAGGCGATGAACAAGGCAAGGCAAACAAGGCATGCAAGCAAAACCAGCACAGGACAGCAAACACAAGGGCATTAAATAGGGAGACTAAAAGGATAATTAACAAGGGACAGGTGTCGGGAATGAAACACTAATGGAAGGCTAAACGAGGAAACAAGAGGGGCGAGGCCAAAGACGAGACTGGAGAAGAGCGCATGTTATGTCAGAACCAACAAGAACATGCCTCTCTCCACACAAAACATGAGGCTCTGTCATGATTCTGCCACAAGACCAAGAAAGACATGACATGATGAGGCAGAATCATGACAGAAGTCCCCCCCCCTTAATGAACGCCCCCAGGCATTCACCAAGGGGCAGACTAACGTGACAAGACAGACTGGGTAACAGACAACATCCAACAAAACATAGTAAACATTAATAAGCGCAGACAAGCATGAACAATGATTGGATTGGGGTGACACAATAAAAACAACAAACATGGGAGGGGGGTGGGGGTGGGGGAACAAAAGAGTCCATGGGGGGGAAGTTCAAAGGGGTTGGGGCTAGTTGGGGGAGTCTTTGGGACATCGGCTGAATCTCCGGCTGGGACGCCAGCTGGATCACCGGCTGGGATGCCGGCTGGATCACCGGCTGGACTGCCGGCTGCTGGACCAGACTGGACACCGGCTGGACCGGACTGGACTCCGGCTGCTGGACCGGACTGGATGCCGGCTGGATCACCGGCTGGATTGCCGGCTGCTGGACCGGACTGGATGCCGGCTGCACCTGTCTGGATACCTGCGGCTGGGCAGGACTGGACACCGGCTGCACCGGAATGGATACCGGACTGGGTGCCGGCTGGACTGCCGGCTGGGGTGGACTCCGTGACCCCCCTCCGTTGCCTCTTTTTCTTCAGCCGGACCACCGGACTGGTGGCCGGCTGCAGGGAAGCGGTAATGAGAACGGCTAGCTCTGGGTTGGAGTAGTCCGAAGACGTTCCCCAGGACTCTCCCTCGCTTGCCGTGGAGGCTGGAAGGAGGGTCGGGCACAGCGGAGCTCGAGGTGCTGAGTCCCCCAGGGTGAGGGTGGCCAGGACGCGATCCTCCGGGACGGTGGCCAATGGGGAGGATACCCAGGCTGGCACTGAAGGCCAGGGGTCGTCCCGGTTGATCACGAACCTGATCATGTCCCCCAACCACAGGGGCCTCAACATCTCCACCTCCGTCCGCCTGAGGGGTTCGGTGAGGCAGCTGTTATAAATAACCTTGAGTTCTGCCTCACTGAACTCTGTCTCTCCTGGGAGAAAGCCCGAACCCCACGATCCCCCTGACGGAGCCCAAATAGCAGGTGGGCCTGGTGGGACCGCAGGGAGGCTCGAGCACTGTCCATATTAGCTGCCTGCTGGGTTCAGCGGAGGCTCGTTCGTTATGACAGGGTTTTCGGGGAAGAACCCAATTGCAGGCATAATAGTAAACACAAAAACTAAAAAACCCACGATGGGGTAAAACAAGGACAGGACTAAATGACAAAACAGAAAATAAACACGTCCCTCGAGGGGGATAAAACAATGGAACAGAATAAACTAAGAACCAAAACTAAATAACAGCTATAATGTAACGTAGAGAACAGACAAGGTAAGACAGTTCAATGGGGCAAGGTATCCAATGGGTTTAGACAGCAAGGCGATGAACAAGGCAAGGTGAACAAGGCAAGGCAAACAAGACATGTAAGCAAAATGAACGAGCATAGGACAGCAAACACAAGGGCAATAAATAGGGAGACTAACAAAGGATAATTAACAAGGGACAGGTGTTGGGAATGAAACACTAATGGAAGGCTAAATGAGGAAATGAGAGGGGTGGGGCCAAAGACGAGACCGGAGAGAGCACATGTTATGTCAGAACAAACAATAACATGCCTCTCTCCACACAAAGACATGACATGATGAGGCAGAATCATGACAAAAGCCTTTATGTATAATGCATTATAAAGGGTTATTAAAGGGTATAATGCATTATAATTGTTCATATTGTGTGTTGTAGTACATTATATGTTGTTGTTAAGAATTATAACCAAATTAAAAATACGTAGTTTAAAAATGAATTAATCAGTGTTATAATGTATTAACTGTAGTAACAATTATTCATGAGACATTACAATGCATTAAAAGGTGCATTAAAGGGCATTAAAACTACTTAATAATGCATATACTTAAATATACATAAATGCTTTAAGTAAGGTTATCTTTGGTTGTGGTGGTAATAATTACCTATAACTGTGCGTGGTAAGAAAACACTGGACATGTTGAGAGGTCAATGAAACAACACACACACACACACAGTGAGAGAAACATGATCATATAGCACTTAATCTCTTCTCTGAGCACCATCCTTCCTGCCCATGGTAACTGTTGTCAGAATGTAACAAATGTCCCTCAATAGCAAGTCACTTCAGAAATAAGCATCTACTAAATGAATAAACGTAAAGTCTTTTTACGTTTACTGTATCTTTACCTTTTCAGTCCATTACTCACATGCAGCACGTAAAGGGCTAGTTTACCCAAACATGAAAATTCTATTATGAATTCCTCACTCTCTAGTTGTTCTAAACCTGTATAAATGTCTTTGTTTGGATGAAAACAGAGAAAGATATTTGGACGAATGCTTGTAACCAAACAGTTCTTGGACCCCATTGACTACCATAGTTGGAAAAATGACATTGGTTATTAAAAGTGCTCCAGAATGGTTTGCTGTCTTACTTTCTTAAAAATATCTTCTTTTGTGTTCAACAGAACAAAAAAATTATAAAGTATTTTTTCCTACTATGGTAGTCAATGGGGTCCAACAACTGTTTGGTTATAAGCATTCTTCCAAATATATTTTTCTGTGTTCAGCAGAACAAAGAAATGTATACAGATTTGGAAATTAAAGGTGAGTAAATGATGAATTTTTTAAAAAAATTATGAACTATCCCTTTAATGACAACTTGACACAAGTCACATTTTATGATTGAATTGTGCTAATTGGCGCCCCTTTTGCTGCAGTTGTTCTCCCACGATGCATCAGCCTAGAGTAATTTGCTGGCTTTAGCTGGTTTATGATCTAAAGGTTCCTGGCAAAATGTACCTAATGATCTTGCTGTTAAAAATGGAAAAATCCTGAGTAGTGTGAACCCCAGGCACAACCGTTTTTTTAAATGAAAACACATTAGCATAAATGCCACCTTACCCTCTCTGTTTCTCTACCTCAGTCTCTCAGAACGGATTTTACAAAGGATAAAGGAAGCTTACTGGCTACTTTTATTGGCCTCCAAGTCCAAGTGGCATGCTTAGCAAATGCAGTTACATCACAGAAAACCCAGATTCCACCATATCCTAAATTGTACTCAAAACACACACACACAAGGACATGATGTGACAGTGATGTCTGTCCTCAGGCGAGATAGACAGTGTTAAATTACATAACTTAGTACACAGCCAACAACTCATTCACAGAATTCACTGACGAGAGAGCTGTCCTTACTGGACGAGACGTCCACTCACTAACCCCAGAACTGTCCTAATCCAAGCATCTGTCTTCTAGGTTAATCACTGACCCCACACCTGCCCTCACACAATCACTCTGATTGGCCATGACTTTTGGCCGTCGACATAAGATCTGGTATAAAATCACTTTACGACTTGTTCTGGCCACAAGTGGGAACTGTTGAACTGTTGTGCATTGACCATCGAAGGCAACTGTTTTTGTCTCACTGCAGTAAATGTACTGAGGCACAAGATTTATTTCAAATCCCCTTTCAGCGTATCAGCCACAAAACTACATCATGAAGGCCAAATTTCAGCAAATTCAGCAGCTCCATGTCTCACTACAGGTACATTCCAGGACATTTTATTACTTCTGCTGCATCCCATTTCACCTACTTGTACCATGCCCTAAAAATATGTGGAGTTTTTGATTAGCATTTAGTAATTTTTTGCTATTATACACACTGATTATTAATAAAATCACAATGCAAATCACTTTATTTCAGAGTTTATACCTTTGTAAAAGTGCAGTCAGTATAAAAGTGTGACGGCCGTCTCTTGCTTACGTGCAGGATATGTGAGAATGGTCCATCACTGACCTCAGACCATAACGAGGTAAATGAGGTGAAAATGTTATGTGTGTGTGTCTCTGTTGTGCTGTGCGTGGTGTTTTCTTCTCCAAAAGAAAATGTAGTGAGTGACCACGACAAGCACAACTCTTCACTCATACTTTGACCCTTGTTAAGGCGGTCTACATTTAAGGATTTTCTCTCTTTTTCTCAGGTAGAGTCTGATATCTTCTGAAGCTGTCATGTGTCATTTATGATCAGCAATGGCAGATATGCTTTACAAGATAAACTCTAACAATTAACAGGATCGGAACTTTGACTCAAATACCCATGACCTCCAGGTTACTAGTGTAAATGGATAAAGGATGTGATTATACATTTTTGCTTTGCAGACACTTTACATACACCTCTGCGCACTAATTCACGTCCTTGCTGTTAAAGATTCATTAACTGGTGAATGTTCCAGCGAATGACTCAAGAAGGAGTAGGTTAAACTTGATAAACGGTTTGACAGCAGCAATAGCATTTATGGAGAAGACAGTCCAACAGGTACATTGCACCACACACTAGGGATGGTGTGTTGACTCCAAAAGAATCGACTCTTCTACTCTTATTGTCCCTAAAGTCGGATTAGGGACTCCAAGGCAACTCCATTTCGACTCTGTATTTTTTAATGATGTCATTGGCTCAAATAGGTTAAATGGTTGTTGTGATAGGTGACAAATAACGGCAAATAACATTTAAAAACAATCAAGTTTAAGATAAACTTCAAACCTCCTTTCTCTCTGACTGGAGAGGACACGTTTGCATCCATCCTATCCAGAACACCAGAACATCAGAGAATGAGCGACTCCTTTTGGTACTCTCACCAAAGGGCACACAATCATTCCCTTTTCTTCCGATCACATTTAATGTTATTGTTCTCCTCGTTAAAATCTCTCCTATATTTCTCCTGTCAATATAAACGGCATAGATATTATTTAATAATTAAATGCAAATGAAATGTGCTTTATTTATCATATAATGGAAACGTTTATAAGGTTTAGGCAATTACCTTGCGCTGCACATTTGACATGTTGACGTTGGTTCCAGAGAGGACCAGAAAGGGCTAACAATATTCCATGCTGGACTGAAAACTCTTGCTGGTGGTGTGTTCATTGCGGACATGTGTTTGCGAGCACCTTCAGAGATTAGTTTCCAGCGAAAAGTTCCCGTCCAGGGCTACGTTTCCCAAAAGCATCATAGCCTTAAGTTGATTTTAGGAGCTACGATCAACTTAAGGCTGCGATGCTTTTGGGAAATCCAGCCCTGGGCATTAGACTACCGTTCGCTCAACACTCACAAAGTCAAGTTCCGACATCCCCTTCCTCTGGTCCCAGCTACCTTAGAACAACTCCATGGAGCTAGGATTTTCTCCGAACTGGATTTACAATCTCATCAGAATACACAAGGGAGATGAATGGAAAACAGCCTTTATTAACCCTTCAGCTCACCCCGAGTACATAGTAATGTCTTTCAGACTGGTCAATGCTCCTGCTATCTTTCAGAACTTAATAAATGAGATCTTCCAAGACTATCTCAAGAAGTTTGTGATCATCTAAATTGACGACATCCTGATATAAAGTAGATTTTGTGATAGAAGTTGTGCAGTAGATCGTGGATGGTGGGCTGTGGAATCTGGTGGAGTGCAGGTGATGAAGTGCAGCGTGAGATGGATGATGAAGACTTGGAAGACGTGGCGAACTTGGAAGAACTCAGTATGGTGTGGGAGTGGTGAGAGAGCCTGGTGTTTCCGTAACACATGCCTCCACCCATGTGCCTTCTTCTCTGGAAAGCTGTCCCCAGGAGAGCGTAGTTATGACATTGAGAACAAGGAATTTCTCCAAATAAAATTGGCCCTAGAAGAGTGGTGTCACTGGCAGGAGGCAGCCAAGCACCCGTTCACTGTTATCACTGACCACAGGAACTTAGAATACTTACGTGATACCAAACGACTCAAATTATGGCAAGATGGGCTTTATTCTTCATCTGGTTTACCTTTGTTATCACTTACCGACCAGGATAACAGAACGTTAAAGCAGACACCTTGTCCCCTGTACACTCATCCGCCCCTGAATCTGTTAATCCTGAGCCCACACTCAGCCATGGTAATTGGATCCATACAGTGGGCCATCGAAGATCAGATCATCTAGGCCCTCTGTCTCAATCCAGCTCCGCCATGAGGTCCTGAGGGGAAATTGTATGTACCAGCTGACCTGCGCATTCCCCTCATGGACTCAGATCACTCTGTTCCAGGATCGGGTCACCCAGGCAGCCAGCAAACCCTCTCGCTTCTGTCCAACTGTTACTGGGGGTCGATGGCCAAGGACATCTCCCAGTACGTCAGAGGATGCTCAGTCTGTGCCATGGCCAAAGTTCCCTGTCGTGTTCCCCAAGGAAAACTCTTACCTTTGCCGGTCCCACAACTTCCATGGTCTCACGTAGCTGTGGACTTTACTACTCATCTGCCTCTGTCGGACATGTATACGTGTATGCTTGTAATAGTGGACCACTTCTCCAAAGCCTGCAAACCAGTGGTGTAGTCTAGTTTTTCGTACTGAGTATACTCTGATTCCCCCCAGCCTACTCCCAGATCGACAACCCATGAGCACCACCACACTCATGAATGCATAGAGTATGCCTCTATATGTAATGAATAGAACCCGATCCCGCCAAGATAAAGGCCGTCGCCGAATGGTTGGTTCCCGACTACTGTAAAGCCCTACAGCGGTTCCTGGGTTTCACCAACTTTTACCGGCGATTCATCAGGGGTTTCAGCCAGATCGCCGCTAACCGCATTAACCTCCACCAAGGTCACGTTCAGATGGAATCCCCAAGCTCAGGTAGCCTTTGATAATCCTAAGTCCCGTTTTGTCTCTGCCCCTGTGCTTTGTCTTCCAGACCCTGAATGGCAATTAATTGTTGAGGTTGATGCTTCGGACATCGGGATAGGCGCGGTCTTATCTCAGCGTGCTCGCTGTGACGAGAAGGTGCACCCATGTGCCTTTTTCTCTCACCGCCTCAGCCCTGCAGAACGAAACTATTACATCGGCAACAGGGAGCTGCTGGCGGTCTGTCTGGCTTTGGTTAAGTGGCGCCATTGGTTGGAGGGGTCAGCACAGCCCTTCTTGGTCTCGACGGACCACAAGAACCTGGAGTACGTCCGTTCAGGGAAGAGGTTGAGCTCACGCCAGGCCCGCATGTCGCTCTTCTTCGGCCGATTCAACTCACCCTCTCGTACCGGCCTGGGTCTAAAAACGTCAAGCCTGACACACTCTCTCTCTTGTTGGAGCCACCCGAGGGGGAGCTTTCGGCCGACGCTATCCTCCCTAAAGAGATGGTGGTCGGGGCTCTTACCTGGGCCCTCGAGCAGCGAGTAGAGCAGGCCAGACGAGGGGTGCAAGTGCCGAAGGAATGACCGGCGGGCAGGTTGTTCGTGCCGGCTGCGCCCTGATGTCCTTCAGTATGGTCACTCGTCCAAGTTTGTCGGCCATCCAGGGGTTCGGGGAACCCTGGCTTCCGTCCGCCAGAGGTTTTGGTGGCCATCACTGATCACGGGTGTCAGACAGTTCATGTTGGCTTGTTCTGTCTGCGCTAAGTGCAAGCCCTCGCATCGCCGTCCTGCTGGTCTGCTTCGCCCACTCCCCATTCCCTCACGGTCTTGGTCACACATCGCTATAGACTTTGTCACTGGCCTTCCCCCCTCCAGTGGGAACACTGTCATCCTCACGGTGGTGGATCGCTTCTCCAAAGTGGTTCATTACATCCCTCTGCCCAAGCTTCCCTCCTCCCGGGAGACCGCGCAGCTGCTGGTGGATCACGTCTTCTGTCTCCATGGTTTACCTGCCGACGTCGTGTCCGACAGGGGGCCATAGTTCACCTCCTGGTGTAGGTAGATCGGAGCATCTGCTAGTCTCTCTTCTGGTTTTCACCCTCAGACCAATGGGCAATGCGAATGAGCCAACCAGGATCTTGAACGTAGACTCCACTGTCTGACATCACACAACCCCAGCTCCTGGAGCCAACAGCTGTCCTGGATCAAGTATGCTCACAACTCCCAACCCGTCTCCTCGTCAGGTATGTCTCCCTTTGAATGTTCTCTGGGATTTCAACCAGCCTTATTTCCCTCGCAGGAACTCGATGCTTCGGTTCCATCAGCTTTGGAGTTCATCCGGCGTTGCAGACGCACTTGGATGAGGGCCAGGAGGGTTCTGGCCCAATCCTCCCATAGAACCAAAGCTGCGGCGGATCGTTACCAGTCCTCTCCTCCTGCCTATGTGTGTGGTCAGCGGGTATGGTTATCCACCAAGGACTTGCCTCTCTGGGTGCCTTCTCGCAAGCTGGCTCCCAAGTTCATTGGTCCATTCCACATCACCAAGGTGGTTAATCTGGTGGCCGTCTGGCTCAAGCTCCCGCCCAACCTTGGTCGAGTTCACCCTGTCCTTCATGTTTCCAGGGTTAAGCCTGCTGTCACTTCCCGTCTCAACCCTGCCAGCTTTCGCACCTCACCATCTCCCCCCCCCCCCCCCCCCCCGTGCCTTGTGGACGGATGCTCGGCATACACTGTCAGGAACTGCTCAATGTGGGCCGCCGTGGCAGGGGTTTCCAGTACTCGGCGGACTGGGAGAGCTATGGTGCAGAGAGGAGGTGTTGGGTGCCATCTCGCGACATCCTGGACCGGGCATTGGTCATGGACTTCCACTGGAGACGAGGTGAGCCCCTCCCTAAGTGCCCAGTGGCGCCTCTGGGGGGGTAATGTCATGATCTCGGTCACTCGGGTTCCTGTGTCCTACCTGTGTGTGTTCTGTTGTGTGTCAAGCTTGTGGCGCTTCTGTTTTGACAGCTCGCCATGTGCTCGGTGTCTGCGTCACTCACCCCGCCCCGTGTCTCCCTTTTGGTATTTCTCCACTCACCATCTTCACACTCTTTCACCTGTAGCGTATTCCCCTTGAATAGCGCCCGTAATATCTATTATCTCTCCCGCCTGTTGTCACTCATCCTTAGTTAGCTTTCCTATTTATTTCCCTTTGTGCTTGTTTCTTCGCCAGCTCTGACTGCCTAGTCCTAACGCGTCTAGTACTGTAGAAGCCTTGTTTCCTAGTCGTAGTCCTGTGTAGCTATTATAGTTTTTGCTCCTCGAAGCCTGTTTGTATTTTGCTTCTCGTTTTGCCCCGTTTCTGTTATTCTGCTCTCTGCCCCGCAGCAGTCATTGGCCGCCCGGATCTCGCTACTCACGGAATATCAGCTCTCGTCCCCTCGCCAGTTAGTGACGTCTCTCCACTGGAATCTTCCGGGTCGATTCTTTCCCCGAGAACATTAGTTAAAGTACCGTTATGGTACATAGTGCTGGATGTATGTGTAAGGGGCTGTGTCCACCGAGGTGCTTTTACGCTGCTGAAAACACCAGGAGCTTGGCTGAAAACGCCCGCTGCAGGCGCAACTTTCCGCCCCAAGTTGTGAATTTTTCAACTCTGGGCGCCCGGTCGAACGAAGGCGTTGAACACGGAAAAAAAAACGCCAGCTGCTCGCGTTTTCAAAAAACGCTGCGTTTCCATTGGAATCAATTGAAAATACACACCGTACACCAGCAGAAATGCCTCGGTGGACACAGCCCCTAAGTAGTTTGTGCATAAAAACAAGTCTGCCACAGTAACAGGGTCTGATGTGCCCCTGGAAATACAGAAGGCCAGCCTGTAATGAAACTAACAGACTAACTAAAACATTTCACTGGTCAGCTGCCAACTAATCAGAGACTTTATTTTGATAACATCACACCCCTGTTAGAGGCATATGCTGGTGGAAATGTTGGTCTCATGGACACCCAAAACACACATGCATGCAACATTCTCAGCATGAGCAGAATGGAGAGAAAGAGAGAGGGAGATTAGAGCGAGAGAGATCTGCACACAATGACCCCATCACACATGACCTGAAACTTTATCACACTCTCCGGTAAACATCCAAACGTGTAAAACGGTTAAGTCATTTATCTTTCCGGAGACATAGCACAACAAAACAGTTCTTCTGCTGCTGGAGCAAAACACTACTGTAGTGACACTGTAGTAAAGTAATGGTTTCAAGTGGTAATACCATGGCACTTTGATATGTATTGCCATACCTAATTATAACTGGTGTTTGTAAGGCTGGGGGTATCAAAAAACTGTTTGTAGTCTTTAGTTATACTGCAGTTGTGGATGTCCCTGGGCAACTACCACAAAAACTGCAGTTAATGAAACATATTTCTGTGTGTAAACTTAATAATTTATTTATCAATATCATTCAATTTATATTAAAAGAATGAAAGTTTCAAAACTTTGGATCTGTGTGCTATCTGTATGCTACTTTGACTTGTATTTTCCAGATCCATAGCTTACAAAGTTCATCTGCACTAAACACACAGGTATATAGATGAAAGAAATAATGGCTAAAAGAATTAGGACTAAGAGAAAGATGAAGGGAGAGTGAAGAGAGAGAGTCTGGACTAGTCTGTAATTTGACTAGTATTGGCATTGACTAACAGAACCATACACAGAAGAAACTCCGCCCCTTTCTCTCCCAGCCTATAACAGCTCACTATGGAGCCTGAGTCCAGAAACACTTCACGCCACAACCGCTCTGGACACTTTCTGTTGGTGTCTATTGGACTGCCTTTAACACCTCTGTGCTGGATACTATCTTACTTCTTTGACACACTTGTATGGATTACTGACATAAAAATGTGTTTCCAGCGGTTGTTTGATGAATTCAGCTCGGGTAAGTTCAGTGTTTTCTACTTGTATTGACTTGCAGAACATTGCAGCTTAACTTGTGACCCTTGGTGGAAGGACACTGATGAGGTGACTCATATAAGACCACACACACTGACTTGTAGGAACATTTCTCCTTATGTGCCTGTCTCTTTGGGAACATATAACATAGACACTCAGACTGCTCGTGCTCGGGACGATTTATGATGACAGGTTGGGAAATGTCCCAGGAACAGGGTGCTTCAGAATTTAAGAGGTGACTATGATAGGAAGGTCCTGGGATGGCTCAGTCTAAAAAACCCCATTGCAGGTACACTTTACGCAGCCTGAGCTTCTGAACATCTGAACATTTTTACTCTTTATAGGTCCAAAATGTAATTATATGATGTACTAAGCATGTGAAGAGTGCTGCCTTCCTAATAAGACTCTGGAGGTTGTATTCATAGACAGTACACAGCGCGTGGTACACATGGCTCCCAGTGAGTCGTGACAGGGTGTAGGAGGCTCAATGGACCGTAATAAATGGCTCACTGGATTATGTAAAACCTAGATTATGGAACATTCCTGCACGGCTTTAATGTCTCGATCAGTCATTTCTCAGCGATGCCGGTAATATGAAGTCTCTGTCTTTAGGACGGAGCTGTCACTCATCTAACGGTTATATAATCAGTGCTGGGCGGTGGTAACCTATTGCTTTACGATCTGGGCTGGAACAAAGACTGCAGGTTTGATGTCAAGTCAGAGGTGATCCAAGGACCGTAGACTGCCTTCCATCATGTACGTAATCTTGATGGCTTCAGGGAGACATATTAATTCGGAAGACCTGCTTCGCACAAAAAAACCCTGTTAAATGGTTTGTAAGTGTTTCAAAGAGGCTGAAACAAAGTTGAAGTCCCAGAATTGCTTATTTTCAGGAGCATTTATGAACGTCTGTATGATGTCTCTCAAAAGTTCATCTAAGTGTTTGTTTCCGCAAAAGACAGCACAATTTTACATTCTGAAGCCTATTACTTGAGTTTTTGGTCAATATGAGCATTAACATGGTTGCCATCACCTTTAAAAGGAAATGCTTTATATGGTCGTAAGAAAAAGTGGCAGCATGTAGCTTATCTATAAAAGAGAAGCCAGGAAAATCTAATTTCTGAGAAAGGACATCCATTTTATAAAAGATAACTACTGAGTTGTGAAAGTGTGTTATGAGCACCTGTTTGTTTAAGACGGTCTGATGACAGAGACAGGGCTATAAACCAGAATGTTTGACATATGCAAGGGAATGACACACCTGAAGTGTTACCCAACACCCTCTGTCCTCCTTCTGCACACTGCAGGTAGATGTAAAGTCCCCATTATCACGTACACCACCTGCTCGTGTTTATCTGTGTGTTTGTGCATGTTGTGTGACTTGTTTTGGGCTCCTCGAGCGACTGACCTTTAAGACGTTTGGGGGCTGTGTGAAACTCTTCTATCATAAAATGTTAATAAGGAGTAACGCTATATGGCTCTGAGTTACACAACATCTTACTGATATGGCAACATCTCAAAGTATACTTGTATGAATAAATTGTGACAGAATGATCTACAGTCTGACAAATGTATTCTATAGTGGGTCGAACATACACTCACTCAAATAAACCAAGTTGTCACCTGCCAGAATTTTCAGACTGCATTTGGTGATCTTGGTGTTCAAAAGAACAATTTTCAAGGCATCAGTATAGAGAATAATGACTTCTTTTTAATAGCCTAATTTTTAGCTTGATATCCACAGTCATCGTTATTTTGCCATAACTTCTTTGATGTTAAAAATGAAACAAAGCAAAAACATGCATATCATTTTTAATATACAATCATTAAAATAAGTGTTACGCCATAACGCAATGTAACGAATGAACTTTATATTGGGTTTTATGCATCAAAGCCCTTAATAAAGGCCGACCTTAAAAAGCCCAAACCTTTTTATTAATGGCTTGATTTATTTATTAAGAGCGAGTGAATGATAAGATATGCAGGGCAGACACATGGCCATACTGTGGTTTGAGTGTTACTCTAAAGCGCAGTCGTAGTGCGGCAGAGACGAGCACATGGGAATTCACATGAGCGCGCTGCTGATGCTGTGTGATGCTGAAGCTCCGCCGCATCCTCTCATTCAGCAGCACTGAGCAGAACATGCAGTCGTGTCCTAAACATTCTGTTCCAGCACATGTCGCTTCACTTTGCCTAATGTGTTAGACGTTTCTGTTATCGAATCCGTCAGAGAGGGTGAATTGTGGACATTGGATGGCGTTGAGACGGCTCGTCTGCGGTAATGATGCAGCATCATTATGCAGTGGTGCAATCTACAGTCCTCTGCTTATTTCCACATGAAGACACTCGGATATAACAGTTAAGATTATTCTGGAAAAAAAGCGAGACGAAACACGGAGGGAACATTGAGCGATCGATCAACAAAACTGCAGTAAGTACAGCTGGATCACAACGTACAGTCTATGTCATCCGTACATTTACAGGAAGATTCTCATTTATATTCAAAGATTAATACAATATCTTACCGTTTAAAAATGCCCAAGACGGGGATTTCAGGTGACAAGTGATGTCATGTAAAATAATAAAAATAAATAAATAAAAGGAAAAAAATGTTTTAAAAGTACATACATTCATTTATTACACTCATAAAATGCATAATATAACCCAATTCAGTATATTCAAGTAATTACATCACCGTACTATCAAAAGTATTAAAGCAGTTTATTAACGTCATGGCAATAAATCTTGAATGATGGGAACATTGAGATCTGAAATACTCTGCCCCTACCGGCGGATTCAATATCGCCAGCAACAACTCATACATTTACAACCACAGGACGTTACAAGACTCAACCGAGCGAACGAGCCTGATCTCTGATGTCATTTAAGTCAGCATCAGGAATTAGACTGCCATTAAACACCAGTTTAGGGTTTAAACGTAACACGATGACACAGAGATCTCTCATCTTTGCTGACACACTGCCTCCTAGGATTGAACTGCGATGTGCGTTTAACCTGAAGTACATCATGTAGCCTACTGACTGTTATGGAGGACTTATTTTAGGTTCCTAAAATAATGAGAGAGAAAAAACATGTAAAAACTCATCAATTAAATTATGTAACAAGAATTGAAATGAGGTCGTGATTTAATTATTAATTTATTTAGAAGTTTTATGTAATGTTTACCAATGTAATAGTATCGTGCGCCACGTTCCTACTAGTGCCACTGTCATGGACCAGTGGAGTGATTTTAGGTGAATTTGAAAGTTTGGTGTGGTTACCCATAAATATGAGGGGAGGAGCGCAGCCTAATAACGATAGTCTTGACTGAAATAGAAGCGCGCAGTGCGCACGCGCATCTGCGGTCAATAATACGCATTGCCTTTAACACTGGCGCCGCGCGTCACTCACACACAGCAGTCCGTACGAAGGAGAGTGCTGGTGCGCTCATTTACCTCACCAAAGCGGTTAGGAATAAAGCATACATGACAGACGCGAGAAGAGTAAGTTCATATTTTTAGCTTTATTACTTGACGTGTCCAAGGTGTAAATGGGTTGAATTTCTTTATTCTAAAATGTTGAAGAGGTCTCGGTAACAGTGAAGGGTGGCGCGAGGATCAGCCACAGCATAATAAGCTTCTTTGTTCCGGTGACTCTAGAGAAGCGCCTGAAAAACGCCAATTTTCACCCGTTAACAATTAAAATACCGTTTTATTTTTATTAGAAACATAAGTGTCAGATATGTACACGTGTGTTTCACTTTTAAATGGGTTATTTAACAGGTTTTCTGTTTGGTTTTAATCTGGCGAGTTGGTGTTGACATAAACCATGGATTATATTTGTTTTGTTTGAACGTCAATGTTATACTGTCGTATATGTAATGTCTTTCTTATTTTTCCGTTATTCATTGTATATTCGTTGGTGTTTTGTTGAAAAAGTGCTTTAGTGTGAGCCAGCGTTTACCGGCTCGGGTTTAGCTTTAGCATGTAACGTTAGCTTAAGAGTAAAATGGAGGACAGAAACTGACACGAAATCATAGAAACGCATCCTGATCGACTGTAAACTTTACAGAACTACTACATATAACAACAACTACCACTACACAACTTATTACTTTACATCATTGTTGTGTATTTACTCGTTCATCTGATCCTATCGACTGAATTATTAGTTCATCCATGCTGTTATTTTTGAATGTTAGTAGTTTATTTTTTTATTCGTTTTCTTATTGTGAAGTATAGTCAGTAAGTTTGTTTGTAAGTTAAGTCATGCGTTTAGTAAAGTTTATGTATGTTGGGGTCCTTAACAGAATCATTTAGTGTTTATTTAACACACACATACACTACCAATATCTCCTTTACATGGTTAAATATCACCCTTAGGTGTTGTTTCAGTGCCACTGTGTAATTGATTTAGTATTTGTTGGTTTCCACCTTTAGTTAACAAAAATGGCTGTCAGTGGGAAACTATCATTTCCCTCACACACTGCTGCAACGTGGCTGAATCACCTATAACCTCCATCCAGTCATAACCACATGTGTGTTTAGACACAAGGCCTTATTATATTATTCGCACCTTACCATCAGCGTGGTGTGTTTTTTTCGGTCTGGGTAAAAGCAACGGGAACCCATGACATCAGATATGGTGACCTTAGAGATCGAGTACATGAGCCGTAACACACCCCCACAGACACACGGGAAACATTGCCTAAGCCTTTACCAAAGCCGCTCATTCAGAAAGTTCAGAACTTAATCGAGTATGGTAAAGGTCTGTGCATGCCAAGGATGATAACTATAAACATGAAAAAAAGTAATTCTAAGTATAATAGAATAGCAGAATTGAATACACCACAGAAAAAAATATTGTTGTGATCACTTTCAGAGCTATATTTTCAGCAATTGATCAATAAAACATTGACAAATCAAATCCATTTGACTTTTTAAAGGTAAAACCACTGCTCACAAACAAAACGTTATAATCCGTTGGTGTGGATATTAATAAAGTTATTGTTCTTGGTGTGAATAGGCCTCATGGCTAAACTGCTGTATCCATATTTACCTGACGTCAGTATTCAGTATCGACACACTACTGTTACACACTGTTGTTTGTTCGGTAGACATAGAGATGTGAGTTTGTAATGAATGGAAGTCCAGTATATGGTACATTGCTAATGGTTTGTTTTTCTGCTGTGTTTCAGGGAACCCCAGTGTAAAATGGAGGATAGTTTTGATTGTGACTGCGGTGAGCTGGAGCCGCCTGATCATTGAGAAGTAAACATCTCACTGAGATCGACTGTCCCTTCAGTTTCCCCTGCATCAGGTGCTTAGAACAAGAAAAAGTACTTTTTGGCCGTTGTGTAATGTTGCTGCTCAGGGCCGGTCATACACTGAAAATTTTCGCACTGTGACAATGGTTTTATAGGTAGTGAGTTTTTCGGTTGTGTTCCAAGATTTTTTGATTGGCCTCCAAATTCATTCCTTTTACGCCATTGAACTAAAGAGGAAGACCTTCTGCAAAGTTCGTAAAAATCTGCTAACTGTATTTTGATGATGTCATCATATTGCAGTGACGCATCTGAATCGGCTCCCAACACCTCTCAGAGTTTGCTGTGACAACCGGTCGGGGACGCTGCAGTCCTTGGGCCTTTTCTTTTCATAACATTTCTCAACTAGCTGCAGTAGGTGCGATCAAGCTCTGCATATCACTTTCCGTTATAAGATCTGCACAGAGCTGCTCTTCTAGGTGTAAAAATGGCAGAGAAATTCGAAAGCCTTATGAACATTCACGGCTTCGACCTGGGCCCACGCTACATGGACTTGAAGCCGCTGGGGTACGGGGGTAACAGCCTTGTGTTTTCTGCCGTCGACACTGATTGCGACAAGAGGGTCGCTGTGAAAAAGATCGTCCTGACTGACCCTCAGAGCGTCAAACATGCGCTCCGTGAGATCAAGATCATCCGTAGACTCGACCACGACAACATCGTGAAGGTGTTTGAAACGCTGGGGCCCAGTGGCCGGCACCTGACGGAGGACGTGAGCTCCCTGACAGAGGTCAGCTCCGTCTACATTGCTCAGGAGTACATGGAGACTGACCTCTGTAAAGTACTCGAACAGGGCTTGCTGTCTGAAGATCACGCTCGCCTCTTCATGTACCAGCTGCTGCGTGGACTCAAATACATCCACTCGGCAAATGTGCTTCACCGCGACCTGAAGCCCGCCAACCTCTTTGTCAACACCGAGGACTTGGTATTGAAAATCGGGGACTTTGGGCTCGCCAGAATCATGGATCCCCACTATTCCCATAAGGTATTTATTTTCCTCAGTTACTTATTTCAGTGTTTTGAAGCTGTTTTTCTTGTCATTAAAAGCTATCCGGATGATGTGCTATCAATAGGTCTTTATTGCATTTGCTCATTAAAGGGATACTTCACCCAAATGAAATCAGAAATGAAAATTCTGTCATCACTTACTCACCCTCAGGTTGTTCCAAACCTGTATAATTTTCTTTGTTCTGATGAACACAAAGATATTTGGAAGAATGTCAGCAATTTTCAGTTCTGGGACATCGTCCACGACTATAGTACGAATACAAATATTGTATTTTTTTTGTTCTATTGAACATAAAATGACATGTGAAGAATTTAGGAAAACAACAGTTCTGGGGCACCTTTGACTACCACTTAATTCTTCCTACTATGGTAGTCAATGATGTCCTGGAACTGAAAATTACTAACATTCTTCCAAATATCATTCTCTGTGTTCATCAGAACAAAGTAATTTATACAGGTATGAAATTACATGAGGGTGAGTAAATGATGACAGAATTTTAATTTTGGGGTGAACTATCCCTTTAAGTGTGTTTGTATACAAGAATGTCCTAGTCATGTTTCCTGTTTCTTTTCAAACCTTTCCTGTACGTTGACTTCCAGCGTGTTTTCCACATACGCTACTTTGTTGCAGCTGTGGGACTGGTTTGGAAGATTTTGAGTCTGATAGTTATTCAGATTCTGAATGTGCTTTCTAGAATAGGATTTCTGTGAAAATGTTCTCAGTTATTTATTTGGTTGTGTTGGTGTCAACTCCACTGGCTGATGTGGGGGTTTGGGGCTTTATCCAAGTGTACACGTGTCTTAAACTTGTCTTTGGTTCTCCTCTGTTGGCTCACATGATCCTTATGCAAGCCAGATCTTCTCTCACGGATGTACTCAGTCACCTTCTTGTGGAGAGAGAGAGGCACAGCAGGTCTATGAATAGCTGTCGTCCCCCCCCACTCATACCGTTGTCTGGGTTTTTTTCTACAGGGAGCTGGAGGGATGATATCAAGCTCAAGCCTTGTATTTACTGAGTGCAATTATCTGGTCCGCTTATCTCTTCAGACTAATGGCAACTTACAGTTTGAGAACAAAGATTTTTTTTTAGGTCTGATTGGCTAGTTGTTTTGAAATCAAGAATGCTCTTAAGTTTAAAACCTTTAGGCGTTCAAAATCACTAACCCATAACTCTAGCTAAAGTAACAGGGATGCCTGTGTTTGCAAACCGCATTACCAAACTTGTTGTCAAACTGCTCTGTGCTTGTTTTTACTGACCAGCTTAAGCAGGTTTTTATGTGTAGATGCATGGTGAAATGGTTTGTGTTTGAGGTGGTTTTTACATTAGCAAAATTTATGCATCTTAAAACGTAACTATACGTACTATAGTTAAACTTGGCATCCACACTACTCCAGAGTTTTCAACCTTCCAAAATGGAAACTATTGGAAACTTCCTGTATTATTTTGAAAATTCCGGGGGTTGTGTATTAGTATAGACAGACGAAAACAGACACTATTGAAAACGAAGGTGTGGCTGCCCACATTCGCTCACTGATTGGGTCTTCGGGATCATTGCGTATTCTTTTTGTCAAGCTTCTGCTATATGAACCATTATGCTACCGCAGTGTTTCCCACAGGATTTTGAGAGACTTTGTGACGGTGAAGTCTCTGTTTCATTAACTACAACCAAAGTTGACCAAGTGCTATTAAATATGTAAACGACTTTGGCTTTATTGGATATTAAAATACAGTAAGTTCAAGGAACGCATGTACGTCGAGATGACGTCATAAACATGCTAATTAGCACGTAATATCACCTTCATGACGGGTAGAAATAGATTCTGATGGATTTTTTACTAGCCTGTCCTTCAAAATGACGGACAATGGAAAAAGTCTAGCGCAACCTCTGTTGGTGGCATCAGCATATTGTCTCTGGGTTTATGTTCACCATCTTAACTTTACTGTGTCTGCTTTCACAATTACTAAACTTACTTTACATCTTAATGATTTTTGAAGAGAAAATTCACCCTTCATAACTTTTGCTTGTTTCTCACACAAAGTGCATTAGTTTAATAGAGTACTCTTAGTTAGGGCTTTGACGGTGCCCGTGACAACCGCACCACCGCGGTGGTAAAGTGCCATGACGGTGGTGAGCTGCCACCGGCGGTAGTTCACGTCACTGTGACAAATATAAGTGTAATAAAAATGATAGTTGCGATCAGGATTGCTATTTGTACCCTTTCAGTTGTAGATGGTTTCATTTAAAATATTTTACATTAACACAGAAATTACTGGCATACGTTTCCGTTGGCACATTCGAGCGCAGGCCTGCCCGGCAAAACCCAGGTTATTCTGCGGGTTCTGCAATGGATCTTGTTGTAAAATTAACAGTTACATAAAATCAAAACTGGCTATGACCCGCTTGCTTGGCGTCGGAGCGTGCGCAGGTTTTGCCGCGGTTGCGGAGAGACATCAATTTGTTTGCGCTCTTCTGAACGTGCATTTATTGCAGCTGTAAACATTTTAATCTGGACAATGTCAACATGTTAGTTATGGCAATCTGAATAGGAAAGCCAAGGTAGGTTTAAACAGTTTGTTTCAAATGGAATTGTCAAGGACTGTAAGGGTTAATACGCGACTGACTGAAGTTGTCACTGCAACAAGAGCTTTTTTATTTGATATTTAGCTTTCTTATATAATTTAAGTTTTCATTATTTACTGATGTTTATTTAAATGTTTTATATGCTGTAGTGTGCCGTTTCACGGATGGATTTGCGCATTAAACATGGACGGATGTTTCATCCTCATTTATTTCAGATATCTTATTTCAATTTCAAGTATTTAACTATTTAACAATTTCAAGTATTTAAATAAGGTCTATATTTCTCTTCCACTCGTCATGTGGTTGCTACACGCAAATATAATAATATAAATTTATTTATATAAATAATATATATTTCCCAACCACCGCGGTTGATTTGTCCATTACCACCGCAGTAGTAAAAAACTGCCACCGTCACAGCCCTACTCTTAGTGCCACTTTTGTCTTTATTTCAGAGTCTGACCGCCCCATTTACTTTCAGCAGCCGGGTGTTGTGTTTAATTAAGAAAGTTATACAAAATGTATAAACGTCCAAAAATGACAAAATGTCCGTTTTTAAATGCTAATTACATTATTCTGAAAAAAACAAGTGAATTAATCTACCCATAACAAATTAATGTATCAAATATTGTTTTGACCTTCTTTCAGTCTGTAATTTTGTGATGCACTCCAGTTCGGCGCTTTCTCTCTCGCAGCATATAAAAAAGCTCATTCTCAAAACGTATTTCAGAACTCAAATTGCTTTGTGAAGCTGTTAATAGTTTTAAAAATGTTTAACTTCAGGCAAGCCAAAATGAGCGCTTTGACGTGATGCGCCGCTTTCCCCCGTTTTGGGAGACGCGTGTGGAGTCACCAGAGACTCGCAGTGCAAAGACGAGCGTTAGACTAAACAAACCTAAAGACAGAGTCGCAACACATTAACAGTGCGCATCTAATAGAGAGTGAAGAGCGATGAAGACCTGCAGTACAGACCCCATGAACACCACACCAGTCATATACTGTACTCTCATTGTTTCTGCATATATTCAGACTTCATTGTTACACTTGTTGTCTATCTTCCTACTGTATATATGATATAGCCAGAAGATAAATATAAATAAATCTCATTATCAGAATGTAATAAACTCAATAAAAGGGAAGGAAGGAGGCGGGAACCGGCGAACATTTACAATAAACTTTAATCAAAAATAAACAAACAATAATCCGGAAGTAAAAAGGCCGGCAGCCACCTCACGGTAGCCATACAAACATAAACAAAACTTAACATGTCCGGGCCCGGTCCTCTCTCGCCGTATCCTCCTGTCGCTCGTCCTTTTATGCTTCCGATCTCCTCCGTGAGAGATACGAGGCCGGTGTGGCGCCCAGCTGACACTCATTATCGCTCGCGCCACCGGCCCCGCTTCCTCCTCCCGCGGCTCTCGTCACGCCTCCCTCGTCACACAGAACTTAATCTGATATCTTCAGTACATTTTCATAACTTGCACATTATAACTATGGTGAGCATTTAAATGAACTGTAATAAATAAATAAAGGAAATCAATCTAAGAAAAATGAGGTATAAAATATAGAATTATAATGGGAGATTGTTACCGTGAAATAAAATGATTCATTCCGTGAAATAGATTTTTGGCCAAGATTCCGCCCACCTCTATGAAAGACCATGTCGACCAGAATAGATTTCATATTTTGATTCTATTCTTCAATATAGCACACTTTTTTTATATATACAGTATATACAGTAGGGTGATTCTCATGACATCTTCACATGAAACATAATTTGAAAAAAATAAATAATAATAATTTTTTAAACAATAATAACTAGGGCTGTGTATTGGCAAGTGCCTCCCGATGTACTGCGATTATTTTAATGTCTCAACCAACTTGAATCATCACATATTATAATCGATTTTCAACTGGCTCACGGTGAATCGTTAAATCCCTAAACTGGACGCATTGCAACAATGAGATTTTCAGCAAAAAATGCAATAAAACACAAAAGAAGTTATTTTAATTGTTTTTGAAAGGTAGAGACCACAATTATGTTGTTTTTGATTATTTTGTTGTGATTTGACGATCATTCATTGACGATTGAATGATCTGACTATAGATGGAGAATATCGCCCAACACTAAGAGAAGGGGACTTAAAAGGTACAGTAATAAATAGTATTTCTATAAGAATTAGGTTTAGGGGTTCACATTTTCTCAGAAGGTTTGTGTTGTGAAGGGCAACTGCTTGTGTTTTGATGGTCTTTGCTTTTCGAGGAGCTCTTATGTAGAAATACGACCCTGTCTGAGGAATGTTTGGTATTCACCCCTGTCTTTGGGTTCAGACTTGTTCTGCCTCGTCTCTGGAGCTGTCAAGTTTGTTTTTGTGAAGGCAGTTTCCTCTGGTTGAGCTGTGTGCATGTGCAGACATTTAATGTGTTGTGTGAACACTAGGGGCGGGTGGATTGACCAAAAATCTATTTCACGGAATGAATAATTTTATTTCACTGTAACAATCATAGGGCTGTGTATTGGCAAGTGCCTCCCGATACGATACATATCACGATAGATGGGTCACGATACAATATATTGCTATGTATTTCGATACGATACACATTTGCGATATATTGCAATACTTTAAAAATAAAATGTAAAAAGTAGAGCTAGAAATACAACATGCTGTGCACCAGCGGGGGTTTTCTGTGAGGATAAGTGTAAAAACATCCCTTACCTCTGCAGAGTGGCCATGATGTGCGATGCATGGACCTTTAGATCAGAGATTTGGGTTCTCAAACTGTGGATTGTGCCCCTCAAGTGGGTAGCACAGGGGAATAAGGTGGGTCACGCAAGTCACTTGGCTGTTGTGGTGCATTACAGTTAAAACACTGAACATGGGCAGTATAAAACCTCTGCTTCATCCATGCTGTCAATGCGCTGGTGTCACATCCGTGAAAGCACAATAAATGTCATTGTTACTTTTCTTAATAAACTTTTCGTCTAATGCACTGCATTAGCCAAGTGACTTGTGTCATGACTTGTGAAGCTACAAACAGCTTTATTTTATATAACTCATTACTCCATTACTTATTTTGAAAACCAAAGCACACCCACACATCAGCTCTGAGAGCTCCAAGCGTTCTTATATTTTTCACCATGCTCGCTTCCACTTACTTTTGGCCGTATGTATATGACATGATTTACAAAAAAAAGATTGATAGTAGATGTATCACTATCCAAAAAAAAATATTGCGATAGTTACATGTATCAATATTTTTGCACAGCCCTAATACAATCACCCATTATAATTCTATATCTTATACCTCATTTTTCTTAGATTGACGTTATTTATTTATTACTGTTCATTTAAATGCTCACCATAGTTATAATGTAGGCAAGTTATGAAAATGTACTAAATATATCAACTTAAGTTCTGATAATGAGATTTATTTATATTTATCTTCTGGCTATATCATATATACAGTAGGAAGATAGACAACAAGTATAACAATGAAGTCTGAATATATGCAGAAACAATGAGAGTACAGTATATGACTGGTGTGGTGTTCATGGGGTCTGTACTGCAGGTCTTCATCGCTCTTCACTCTATTAGATGCGCACTGTTACTGTGTTGCGACTCTGTCTTTAGGTTTGTTTATTCTCGCAGTTGTCTTTGGACTGTGAGTCTCTGGTGACTCCTCACGCGTCTCCCAAAACGGTGGTTTGCGGCGCGTCACATCAAAGCGCTCGCGCTGTGAGCATCATCGCGCGTTTCAACGCAAGTTTTGCCTCGGCTCGTCTAAAGTTGAACTTTATTAAAACTAATAACAGCTTTACAAAACAATCTGACTTCTTTAATATGCACACACAGATACCTGCACCCGCACCCCTGCACGAGCACTGCGGGTGAGAAAGAACGTGCCGGACTGGAGGGAATCATAAAACTACAGACTGCAAAGAAAGTCAAAAGAGTGTTTGATTTGTTACTTTCTTATGGGTGCATTAATTCACAGGTTTCTTCATCATATCTCCCAACTTGGAGAGTGCCGAGTTAACCACGCCTACTTATTTACATTCCGCGGAATACACGGAATAGAAAAATCTCTTACGGTTGACATTTTATTCAGAGGTAACGGAATATTCCATCATTTCTCCCAGCCTAGTGAACACACACACACACACACAAGACTTTGGCATGTTTGACTCCTCAGCTGTGTCTCTCATTGACCTCATTATTTTACAGACGATCTGCCCTCAATGAGCACAACAAGCCCCAGTCTGAACTGACTCACCCAACAGATTTTACATTTGACCCACTTTTGTGGCCTCTGAAGAGCTTACAAATGAAAAGTGCTGTGTCTCTTTACATCTTGCTTGTATGAAACAACTGAAATAGTTTTGGCAGGGCTAGCACTTTTGGCTTTGTGTTTTTGTCTACTGGGTTTTTCCACTGGTGTGTGTTTCTGACAGTTAAAGCTGTGTGTGGTTGTTTGAGAGCCCCTCTCACCGTCCGTGCGAGTCATCTGCCACCTCACGCCACTACAGAGGGATTTAATTTAACATTCAAATGAGTCGCTGAAAATATGTCAAGACTGGTTTGGTTATATTGGCTCTCACTCTCTTCATGCAGACGGTTGTGTTTCAATGAAAGGGGAGAAGTGAGAAGAGGGTTACCTCAAGTCACTTGTGGAGGGGAAAACTTCCTGAGCGGTGCGATGCAAGAGTCAGTGAACACTGCCGACAGAACTGTCTGGAAATAAACTTGTTCTCACGATCTGGAGATGTTCTTTAACGTGTGTGTTGGTGTTTGCTAAGAAAAGCTTTTTCTGGGAAGTTGGCTCATGCTCTGTGAAGATGGTAGTGTCTTGAACAGGGAGTGGTCTTATCTTTTTTCTCACAGTTGTAGCTGGTATGTGATCTGAACGGTTCTAATCTACTTTAACGTAATCTTATCTCATTGCATTACTTAACCCTTTTACTTAAAAGCTATGACTGTGACAATTGTTCCTTCTCAACGTCTATGCTGATTTAGAGGAACTGAAGTTGTGGACGTCTGAGTGTGATGGTGTAAAAATAAACCCTCTGAAGGTGTGTGTTAGTCCAGAGAGGATTTTTAAATGGTTGGTTCTGGAAGTGAATCAAATGTAGTGCTCAGGCACTTGACAAATAAGGCTCATAGTGAGCGCAGGGACAGAAATAACCCTCAAACTGGACTATGGGAATATTTAGCCGTAGAAACACTATGAACATCAAGAAATAAGCTAATCAAATATTTTAAATCAATATTTCATGCTAAATAATTATGAGGTAAGTAGCCGTAATAAGCGGGATAATGTACAGGAAGCTGGTTGTTATTGGGCGATATTCAGAACGTTCTATCGCCAGCCTGTGAGATGGCCGATTCACAATAGTATCGAGGAGCGGGGTAATTTACGCATTTATCTATGACAAGCCGGATTTGTGCACACAAAAAAAGCAGCTTTACTTTATAGGCAAATGTGGCTAGCTAGAAAATACACATGTATGACCGCAATCAGCATATTTGTATGTTCGGCCACTGACAAAGAAATGAATGATCAGTCTCTAATTTTAATGGTAGGTTTATTGTAACCGATAGAGACAGAATATCAACAAAAAAATCTGGAAAAAAGGTTATACATTTATTTGCATTTCAGTGAGTTAAATAAGTATTTGATCCCCTACCATCCAACAAGAATTCTGGCTCCACAGATTGGTTATGTGGTCCTGTCACTTTAAGAAAGTACTCTTAATGTTGTTATGTATATAAAAGATGCCTGCCAACAGAATCTGTATCTTCCATTTCAACCTCTCCACCACCATAGGCAAGACCAAAGCTATTAAATGACGTCAGGGACAAGATTGTAGACCCGCACAAAGCTGGAATGGGCTTCAAGAACACCAGACACAAGCTTGGTGAGGAGACGACAACTGTTGGTGTGATTATTTAGAAATAAAAGAAATACAAAAATAACCATCAATTGCCCTTGGTCTGGAGCTTCCTGCAAGATTTCCCCAATGGGGTAAAGATCATCGTAGAACTACACGGAAGAAGCTTGTTAATGATTTCAAGGCAGTTGGGACCACAGTTACCAAGCAAACCATTGGTAACACACTATGCCACAATAGATCTGCTACACCCGCAAGGTCCTCCTGCTCAAGAAGGCCTGTCTGGCTCCTCTGAAGTTTGCCAATGAAAATCAAAATGGTTCAGAAAGTGCTGTGGTCAGATGGGAGCAAAATTGACTCTTGTTTTTGGAGGGAGATAAATGCTGACTATGACCCCAACAACACAATCTCTACAGTCAAGCACAGTGTTGGAAACATTCTGCTTTAGGGCTTTTTCTCTGCTACGGGTACAAGATGACTTCACAGCATTGAGGGGCTGAGGGACGGGCCCATGTACCGTAAAATCTTTGGCTCAAGAAGAAGCACATTAATGCCCGGTTTCACAGACAAGGCATAAGAATAGTCCCGGACTAAAATGAAAGTTTGAGCTCGCAACTGAAAATAAATTGCCCTGACATATCTTAAAATATGTAATTGTCATTGTTTTGTCTCAATATGCACACCGTAATATTTTTATCGAAGGCATTTTAATAAAAACGACTTAAATATCCTAAATTAAATAAGGCATAGTCTTGGCTTAAGCTAAGCTTTGTCTGTGAAACCGGGCCTAAGTGTCCTAGCCAGTCTCCAGACCCCAGTCCAATAGAAAATCTGTAAAGGGGGCTAAAACTTTAAGTTGCCAAGCGACAACCAAGAGAGGTGTGGACCAAAATGTCCCCTGACACGTGTTCAAACCTGGTGACCAACTATAAGAAATGTCTTCTCTCTGTGCTTGCCAACAAGGGTTTCTCGTAGGGCTGGGACGATATATATCGCGCTTCACACTTATAAGACATGTCTAGGGCGATTCTGAAATCGCAAGGCTTCGATTCTGTTTTTTATGCACAGCTCTTCCGTGTACTACGGCCTTTTGTTCAGCAGGATCTAAAATCACTACGAGATTAAGCATATGAGTCGTTTATAACGTGCATTTGAAAAAGCGACACTCGTCAACCATCATCATTATAAATATACTTTATTATGATAAAAATACCTGAAAGGTTTGAACAATAGCGATAAAATATGCCCTTTGGCATTTCCTGGAACTACGTGTGTAAATTGTACTTCTTCTACTGCCCGTATTTGGAGTTTCTGACTGGCTTTCGGGTGTGGCGGAATTTAACCGTAATTCATTGAGAAACTGAGCATAAGAAATGCACGATATATCGTCCCAGCCCTAGTTTCTCCACAAAGTACAAAGTTTTGTTTTGCTCTTGGATAAATAATTATATTACTCAATGAAATGCAAATCAATTGATAACTTTTATATACAGTAATGTGTTTTTCTGGATTTTGTGGTTTATGTTCTGTTTCTATAATTTAAAATATACTTTCAAAGAAATGAAGGGTCTATAATTTTTATGGTAAGTAGGCAAACTTACAAAATCAGCAGGGGATCAAATAATTATTTCCCTCACTGTATCAGAGTGTGTGATATAAGTGTGTACCGTTAACTACTTAACCTACAACTTGCTCGCTGGTTTTAAACCCTCATGTGCATAACCACCTCTTTCCTGCAAGGAAAAGCCTGAGATGCGAGCATTACAAGCTCTCTCGCGAGTGAAAACTTGGACCCTGCACTAGGGATGTAACGATTCACTCAGCTCACGATGCAATGCGAGTCACGATTCTGATCTCACGATGCGATTTAGTCACGATTTACTCACGATTTATTTTGAAAAAATGAGTTGAAACAAATTAGAAATGAACAACTTTCAAATAACAAAACTAAACTGCAATTTTATAACAAATTAATAATAGAAAAAGTCTCTTTAATATAAACAAACTAATACTGTATGTGCTTTTCTTGGATTTTTTTGCATTTAAGAAATATCAGCATCCACGTTTAGATTTGCAGTGAAAATAGCGGCCCCTGCTGTTCAAAAAATGTATCGCGATTCAGTTCAAGCCTCAACCGATTTGAATCGTTGCTCATTACAACCGATTTTCAACCGGCTCACGGTGAATCGTTACATCCCTACCCTGCACATTACATCACAAACTCTCTAGCGTGGACAAATCCCATAGCCGCGCACATTACAAGCTCCCTTAGGTGAGGAGATGCGCAGTGCGCGTTTGTAATATTCATTTGCAACATTCATTGGCAAACAAGCCAACTATCGTCAAAGGAATACGCTATCGCCAAAATGTCTGACTATCGTCAATACATGATACAATCGTCTTATCGGCACAACCCTAAACTGACAGTGTGATCGGGACCCGACGCAAAGCAGACAACATCCATCTGTATGTACGTGATCCCGCTTGTTACTGAACATGAAATATTGATTTGAAATATTTTATCAGCATTTATTAGCGAATGCAGACCTTCTGCAAGGAAAACCTTTTTACTTTCATTTTTAAGGCAAGGCACAGTTCAAATGAGATTAACACACAGTTTGTTTCATATTTGTAAATATAATGTTGTATATGTTATAAAAAATACATATTTATATTTATTCATGTATAATATTAAACTGCTCCTGTCAAAATGACTGGCAGTACTCGAGTGTCCCGAGGATCTCTCATGCTAGCCCCAGGCCACCGGGCAGTTCTTATTGTCAAGCTCTGCTTGGGTTAATATAAGGTACAGGTCAGGGCTCACTGTCACTGCTTACAGCATGCATATACTCATTCACAGTCATTAATGAACGTTCTGTAGACAGATGAAAGCTGATTGCACCGCAGAAAAATGGGTACTCTCACACATCTCCAAAATTGCCCAGTGGAGTGCTGCATATATCGCTAGAAATTATTTGAATGCTTCATCGCGTGCTATGGATGTTGTGATAACACTTCACAGCGTAAAACTTGTCTGGTTTTGGTAGACATAAGAAAATGGACCAGGCGCTGGTGCTGGCCTTGATTTTCTCAGAAAATCTCAGGTGTTTTATATAGGACATGTGGTACCTGATCTCCTATAGATGGAACATAAATCAATGTAAAGTGCCCATGCAAATGTTATGTCAAAAAATCATTTTGTGATTTAGTAATCTATCATAGAGCTGTGATTTCATGTAAACTGTTGCAAGTTCATAATGACATTGGTTGTGTCACTTTTTTAGGGGCATCTCTCTGAGGGTCTAGTCACTAAATGGTATCGTTCTCCTCGTCTGCTTCTCTCCCCAAATAACTACACCAAAGCCATTGACATGTGGGCTGCTGGATGCATCTTTGCTGAGATGTTGACTGGAAGAACACTCTTTGCAGGTATTTAAGTATTATGTGCATAAAATAGTTTATTGTCTCACTCATCTGTTCAACCACAGTATTTTGGTCTCTTATCTAAACTTGCACGACTATTCTGGTAGTGGAGGTCATTTATTTTTATCTATAAATATGTCTATTTTTTGTAGGGCTGCCCTCTTAAAGTCGACTATTCGTTATTCAAATAGAAGACATGCATTCAAAAAAATAATTAGTCGATTGTCACAGCTTATTATTTCAAACGCATATGCACAGCGTTAGTCACATTACATAGCTGTTCGCTCTAACATTACCGTTAACTTGGATAAAGGCATGCTATTATAAGTGTTGAAGAGTTAAAAATGTTTATTTGTCCAAGGGTGTAATGGCGCTTTCCACTGCATGATACCGTCAGGTTTAGTACGACTGCTCGGTACTGCTTATTTCACTTCAGCTCACTTTGCTTTTCCACAGCAGTTTAGTACCGCTTAAAATTGGGTTGAGATTATAAACTTATCGTCATGGTTGCGCCGCCTCTACTGCCGTAGCATCATTTTGAACGCGATAAACACAGGAGTAATGCAGCATATCGATGGCGGATGGCAGCAAAACGAAATACTGGTAAAATACCATAGAGTTTGGGAAATCTTACAGCAAAGAGCAGACAACGATCATTTGGTTTGCTCGACGGCGCACGAGGGTAAGCTAATGTAGCATTTAGCTCTGCGTTAAGGGTCTCAATCTCTATTTTACTGTCACGAAGCAGATCACGAAATGCCAATATTATATATTAAAATACGGATTCATGTGTTGCAAATCCAGTGATGCTGGTAATGATTCTTTCTGTCCAATCAGTGATCTGTGTGTAAACACGTCACATTTTGGTATCGGTACAGTAAGCTTTGAACCTCAACCGAGGTGGTACTAAAAAAAGTATCAGGTACTAGATACTATAACCAGTGGAAAATCCCCCAAAAGTGAGCTGTACCGTGCAGTACTATGCAGTGGAAAAGCGCCATAAGAGTAACCTGGTGGCTAAAAATTAGGAATCCAGTCCTTTGTTTGCCATATCTGCTAAGCACATGCGTGGCATCCCTTCCATGTCTAAGCCAACAGTGCGCATCTTTCTAAAGGCAGCTGCATCACCTTCATTGTGTGCTGGACACAGAGCTCAGTTTTCCCGACAATGCGGACAAACTTGGGCTCCTGCAACATTCCAAAATGCTGAATGCGGCTTAATCCATTAAAACAATGCATTTATTTTTACGGCTGCCTTTGCTCATATTTACCAAGGGTGCCAATATTAGTGGAGGGCACTGTATAATCATAATGCAATCCGCAGATACACTGCCCAAAGTTATGTGGACGCTTGAGCACTTAATTTATATGTTAAAGGCTCATTATAATTGTTTTGTATATCTTTGTAATAAAGAACAGTTACTTAAAATATCTTTCCCATCCATGAAGCTTAAACCATCATCTGATGTCCCCATTCTCCAATGTATATTGAAATATTTAAATTAATATCTTAAACATGCAAATAGTAGACTAATGGCATAAATAAACGACTACTAGTCGACTTTAAAATCTTTAGTCAGTGGCAGCCCTATTTTTTGTAATGGTAGGCCTTTCAGATTGGCTGTTGTCAGCTGCTGAAATCTGGTGGACATGTTTTTTTTGTGTGTCCGTTGGGGATGATCATTTAGAAATTTTTGCATGACCAACAGACAAGGCTCATTAATTATAATCTTAGGGGTTAACAGCTAATATTTAATGTTAAATTACAATTGAAATGGATTAGAATAGACAAGTGTCTGTGAGCCAAGTAAATATACAAAGGTGTGGCAATCCTGTGGTTTGTTATTAGTTGATGGTCTCCCCTCCTATAGCCCAAAAATAATCATGCACACTAAAATAGATCTTCAAGGTACTACTGTTTAGGGTGGCAAGTATTGGCAGTATTTTTTTTCACTGTGAAACAGTTTTTCTGAACTGAATGTGTTTGTGTCCCCGTCTGCGTTTACAGGAGCTCACGAGCTGGAACAGATGCAGTTGATTCTGGAATCCATTCCTGTTGTCCATGAAGAAGACAGATTGGAACTACAAAACGTCATACCTGTCTTTATCAAGAGTGACATGTCAGAACCACACACTCCACTTGCCAAGTTACTGCCTGGTGTCAGTCCTGAGGGTCAGTTTTCAAGCCTGTTGACAGAATTAGCAGAAAACCTTGTTTTTTTTTACTTAACCGCAACATTCTTTATTCAGAACTGTGATTTGGCATTGAGAGTAGCAGAACTTAAAAATGAGCAAAGGGAAAGGTGTGTAGCAGTCTAAATGACACTTCTTTCTGTTTTTATTATTTCGTTTCAGCCTTGGATTTCCTGGAGAAGATCTTGACCTTTAACCCCGTTGACCGGCTCACTGCAGAAGAGGCCCTGGCTCACCCTTACATGAGCGATTACTCCTTTCCTCTGGATGAACCAGTGTCCTCGCATCCCTTTCACATCGAGGATGAGGTGGATGACATCTTACTCATGGACGAGAGCCACAGTCACATCTGCAACTGGGAGAGGTGCATTTATACCTGTTTTAATATACCTGTTCTAAGGTGCTGTAAAACTCCCCAAAAACATAAATCTGACCACATTGTTGTTTTGGCTACACTTGTGCATGTCTGAACACGTGAAACGCATGGGCATGGTGCCAGCGTTATCACAGTTTGGACGGAAACAATAAAGGCATTTTGAAAGCAGTCTTCAAAAGACATGTAAACGAACAGCTAATATGCATAAAACATTTTTGGTTGAAAACACTGTAGGGTAAATGGACCCTTTGACGGACCTTTAGCAAACAGGACGTATAAAGAGACAGTGGGAAAGGTGTGTCAAGGGACGCTTTCTGATGTTGTCTCTTCTCTTCTTACCGCAGGTATCATGACAGTCAGTTCTCTGATCAAGACTGGCACCTGCACAGCACCCACGAGCCCGAAGATGTACAGCGGGATCCTCGGGCCATGTCTGATGTGACAGACGAGGAGGAGGTCCAGGTCGACCCACGCAAATACATGGATGGAGAGTGTGAGAAGTTCTTGGAGGACCCAACCTTCGACCTCCCGCCAGAGCTCTCGTGGGAACAGGAAGATCACCACGAGAACAAGTACTGCGACCAGGAATGCAGCTACACCTGCAACTACAAAGCCGTGTCCCCTTCCTACCTGGATAACCTGATCTGGAGGGACAGCGAGGTGAATCACTACTACGAGCCGAAGCTCATCATCGACCTCTCCAACTGGAAGGAGCAACAAAGCAAAGAGAAGATCGACAAGAAGGGCAAGAGCAAGTGCGAGAAGAATGGTCTGGTGAAGGCCCAGATGGCGCTGCGGGAGGCGACTCAGAACCACGCCGTGCCTGAGAAGGACCGCGAGCAGGAGAAACACCAGAACCACAACCAGGGCTTTGATTTCGACTCCTTTATCGCCAGCACCATCAAGCTCAGCCTGCAGCCGGAACTCGGTGACGTGGACCTGCTGAACGAGCTGAACACCTCGGTTTCTCAGCTGGACACCCGCGTCCCCGCCGGTTCCATGTCCAAGTCCATCAGTCAGGAGAAAGAAGAGAAGTGTCTGGTTAACCTGGCCCAGCTCGGCGTCTGGGCGCCTTGTCCTTGGGACAGTGACACGGGTGGCGTGGACGAGAGCAGCCTGATCGACGAGGCCTGCTGGGACGTCCGCAAAGATGAGCAGCTCCAGAAGGAGAACAGCGACTGCCAGAGTAGTTACCTGGACCGGCTCTTCAGCAAACGTGAGGAGGCGGAGTCCGATGTTCAGTCCGGCACCGTCGAAGCGCCCGTCCCAGAGGATGACTTCATATCTTGCGGCAACAGCATCGTCCTCAACTTGCAGCTAGATTCTCTGGCCATTCCGGGCTTCGAGGGAGCAGGCGACATTCCTCTGAAATCCATCCAGGCCTCGCTGACGCCCTCTGCTGTTAAGCTCTCCCCTCAAATCGCCCACAAAACCTACAGCAGCATTCTCAAGCATTTGAATTAAAATTAAACTCCACCCATTCAAGCAGAGTCCAGCTTATTTTTATAGAGTTGTGTATTTCTGTACTTGAATCATTTCATATCTTTTTACTTTTTAAGGAAGCCTTTTTTTTATCAGAATCATATATGAATTCAGTTTGCAAGTTTATTTAAAAGTGCTGGACTGTGTTCACTTCCCAAACATGAAAACCCTCTGATTTTCACTTTCTCTGACTCTGATAGAAAAATAATAAAACAAACTAATGGCATGACATTTGCACACAGTGTACTGTAGGTTGATGATAGGGAAAGACTGTTAAACAGAATTAGATGGTGTATTAGATGTAGGCAAATCAATTGAGACAACGAGTGTGGTATAATGCACTAACTTACAGTAATGTGACCTTCTGACTGACAGCCAATAGGAGACACACAAGCAGTGCATCTTTGCCTTCTCTATCGTACATGACTTGAGGCTTTTTATTTATTAAAATTTTCCATCTCGTTTCTGTTCAAAGCAATGCCTTTAGGCATTTTGTTCATAGTGTAATCTTCCTGAAACACAATGCCAGCATGGAAAGCGTTAACTGTAGGTTTGTAAAGGCGTTATCTACCTCAAGGTAACAGCAGAAGGTTTTGTCTCCCAACTGTAGTGCTTTAATGAATCACTTTCATCCACTTCTACTTTCATTTTGCGCTCGCCATAGTGAAGTGTTAAGACCATTATTTATTTTTAGTAGATGTGAGATATTTATTTTAAGAACATTGTAATTCTTTTTTTTATGTGAGTCATTGGACTTCTGTTCTGGTCTGTCTTGGCACTCTGTGTTTGTTTAGCTGTGGATGATCTCTCATCCCTTTGAGTTGTACAGAAATTCACAATGCTCTCCCGAGTTCCAGCATTTGTTTTCAAAAGGATTCACCATAAGGAATTTTTTTTACTTGTTAGGTGCTTTGTACGAGTGGAATACTGCTTTATGGCATTTTATGCGCCTAAAAGTCTTAATTTTCCTTTTTTATATCTATTATAGACATTGTTAGAATTGTGTGCATGGAAGAAAACCCATGGAAGGTACATTAAAATGAAGTTAATGGTGAAGTATATTGTAAGTCATTAATTTTATTTTAGTTGTATGTTTTTATTACGAGTTAATTTTTCCAAGCAAGCATGGTTGACTTAGGTTGAGATCTAGCATGTAGTACACTTAATAAATTTTCTTTTGTTTCGTTTTTTATTTTGCTTTTAAGTGCTGGTTTATATTATCATTTGTTCCACTGTAAAGAAACATCAATAAAATGGCCAGCAAAGATCTCGCTGTCACCTTGACTCATTGTTTTTTTTTCAGTTTGAGGAAATTCCCCATGGGGAAAAAATTATATACATTAAGGCAGTGACGGAGCCAGACAATTTTCATAGGGGTGGCCAGACTGAGACCATAGCTCACACAGGGGTAGCAGCACAGAAACTGATATCATCTTTTTTTTCTTATGTGGCAAGTCACTGTGGATCTAGTAGTGTTTCTTAGTCACTCACTCATTTACTTAAACATGCAGTGATTGCCATGTAGAATTACATCATGAAGATCCACATAAGCTTTTTAATGTATTACTAAACTGATTTTAAAAAAAGATCTGAAACAGTGTGGCATTGCAGAAGGTGGTGTCTTTTTAATTGGTGATAAAGCTCACACCATAATGACAATTTACACGACATAAGAATATACCAGAATGCACTTTTATCAAACAAACATTACAATATCACAGAAAAACCAAAATATAGTAACCTTAACATTATGGGCAAGCATTTCAAAAATATACCTTTGCAATACTTTGCATATTATCATTTGGCTGCCAACTGCCCACAAAACATTTTAATTCCCTTTCAAGGATATGACACAGACAGACCACCACCATTAAGCTAAATCAGCACTGAAAGTTGACTTTACTTTTAATGGCCTTCTACAACGCTCTTTTAAATGACACTGACACAGTGAAACTGTTTATAGCTTGCGACTTTCATATTGCTAAATTAACAGCCTAAATTAATTTAGCAAACTTTACCATGTCTGTTTCAACTTCAGCACGCCAGCCATAATATACATACATTAAGACAAGAAACATTTCAAACATAGTGAATAAACTTGATTCTTCTTGTTAACTTACCTGTGACCTCATCTCTCGCGGCGGGAAACAGACAGTCCTCCTACTGCACGCGCAAAGTCCGTTGGAGCACACGCGAACAACAACAACACTACTTCTTCTGTAATTGTGTTGGTGGCGGTGTTGCCAACTCTTTTCAATGGAAAGTAGCTAAAGCCTGTGTCGGTACACGATCCGGGATGCCTGCACGATCCGTCCGCGCATGCGCATAATGACGTAGTAGATAATTCTGTTTAGCGACGACACTGCACGATCTGTTCCACGCTTGAGCACCTTTGTACCGCGACTTTCACTACTGTCCACCTCTGGTCTCATGTCACTTCTGTGTGCACACTATGCGTTGAAATACTCTGTAACGTTTCCCCAGACTTGTTTGTAGTTCTTTCTTCATGTAAGTGCAGATAGTCTAGGCAGAAATGCATATTATGTTCCTTATTGTGTTCTGTAAACACCATTGAAGGGATTATTCCTCATTTAGATTATATAGATAGATATATTAGCCTATATATAGACCCATACTAATACAAAACGAGTCGATTTAAAGTTAACTAATATTAGCAGCTTTTAATAAAAACCGTCTTTGACAATACTACTGACCTCAGATCGAAACACGGCAAGTTAAGTAGGCCTAATGCCATGCAGCAATGAATCGCAAAGGGGACTGTCGGTACACGATCCGGGATGCCTGCACGATCCGTTCACGCATGCGCATAATGACGTAGTAGACAATTCTGTTTAGCGACGACACTGCACGATCTGTTCCACGCTTGAGCACCTTTGTACCGCGACTTTCACTACTGTCCACCTCTGGTCTCATGTCACTTCTGTGTGCACACTATGCGTTGAAATACTCTGTAACGTTTCCCCAGACTTGTTTGTAGTTCTTTCTTCATGTAAGTGCAGATAGTCTAGGCAGAAATGCATATTATGTTCCTTATTGTGTTCTGTAAACACCATTGAAGGGATTATTCCTCATTTAGATTATATAGATAGATATATTAGCCTATATATAGACCCATACTAATACAAAATGAGTCGATTTAAAGTTAACTAATATTAGCAGCTTTTAATAAAAACCGTCTTTGACAATACTACTGACCTCAGATCGAAACACAGCAAGTTAAGTAGGCCTAATGCCATGCAGCAATGAATCGCAAAGGGGAGTATGGAGGAAACTGAAGGTTTGCAGTGACAGACTCTCAAGACTCAGACTTTATTCCACATGTAACCAAAATCGTGTATGTTCATATAACAACTCCTTTATTATTTTGGATTGGCAACCACGTAAACACATCGTAATGCATAGCGTAAGCTACATTTTAAAACATCAAAATAGACCCGCCGTGAACTGTTAAATGAAAAACACGACGTAGCCTACAAAAATATGCCGCCAGTTGTGCCGTCTGGCCGTCAAGCGTTTCATCGCATGCTTGATACCAATAGTGTAGGGAAACCGTGAAGTTGTTTACTACGTCATTATGCGCATGCGCAGAACGGATCGTGCAGGCATCCCGGATCGTGTACCGACAGATGTCACGCGCATATCGGTGACGTCATCACGTAGTATCTGACAGCTAAGTGCTTCAGCTCTGCTTCACATCTCTACTCTCTGAGCGGTTGTATACAGTATTATATTAAAACAATACACCCAAATGCACAATAAATAGGTTCTTAATGACTTACTTTTCTGTTTCTGTTGGCAGACAACAAAAATGCATGTAATAGTGAGTGAACTCAACCAATTAAAACTACACACCAGCAGTCACTTTCGTTGAACAGCTAAAATCCGTCTGTGTTCTTGTTTTTGCGTCCATACAGTCATCGCGTTTTAAATCATAAATGCTCAAACAAGGTCAATAAGTGATTAGTTCTTGGAAACACTGTTTGTACATCCGTATCTCATTCACGCGTCAGTGCGGTCTGAACTGAATGTGTTGCTTCTCCTGTCGCGCACTGAACAGAGTAGACACAGAGAGGCGGTGCTGCGCTGGGAAGGCAAAAGCTCTCTCTCGCGGGGCAATAGACGTGAAGCAGAATGTTTCGCTAAGCCGCCAAGGCTTATTCAGAAAGTAGCTAGATTTGTCGTTAGTCGCTTTTTGAAAAATAAGTCACTAACGGGGTCTGAAGAGTCGCTAAATCTAGCGACAAAGTCGCCAAGTTGGCAACACTGGTTGGTGGTTGAACTTCAAGTTGAGTGTATTACAGCCACCTTCAGTTTGGGTGGAGAAGTACTTGTTTGAGGTGCGCTGTTGAAATGCGTCCATATGGGAACAACTGTGTACAAAAATGGTTCCGCAATAAAGTTGCCGGCAAAGCGGTGATGGGGTGCCGGGGGGTGGCCAAAGATTAATTTATGGTGGCCTTGGCCACCATTGGCCACCCCCTGGCTCAGCCCCTGCATTAAGGTGATGGAGACATCATCAGCAGTCTGTCAATACACAAACAGTTGCTAATCTAAAACGAACTGCATGCTGCGGAGCACTGGCAAAAACAATGGGCGAAAAAGTCCTGTGCACTTCTACGCTGGGCATTTGCCCTTTAGACGGTAAGCACCCATCCACTCATCTAGCAATTCCCTGCTGTCAGTGAGGTCACCTGTCAATAGATGAAGGCCATCATTTCCTCAGAAAATCGAAGTCTGCCTTGTAATTGTAAATATTCCACATGCTCCGAGGCTTACAGTAGATGTGTCGTGTGAGCATGGAAACCCATCTCTACATGGGTGGGAAGTTAGGTTCAACAAAGCAGTGGAATAATGTGCGTCTGGAACATGTTGCATAGCTCCCTGCGGGCTGTGTGGACATGGTAACCTCAGGCCATGTGATGTTCCTAAGGAACCTAAAGAGACACGCTGATCTGCTCACAGCCGGGCTGCTCATCGCTCTGATGGGAATTCAGTCCCCACTCGTACCTGTATCCTTGAGAAGCTAGAAACATGCTTTTCTCCTGCATCTCAGATATTTCTCCTTTTCAGAAGTGATGCCACAAACTGAACACAGTTATGCCAAGCATGCATCAAAAACATTCTTTGTCATTTTTGCCTCCATAATCTACATTCACACTGTAATTTCAAAAATTACATTTCCATTTCCATTTTTATTTCTTCTAAACGGCTTAAGAAGAAACATTTGAACTGCTCTCCTTAATCAGGTTGCCGTGAAGGAGCCACCTCTGAGAAATAAAATGTCCCTCTGGGTATTTATATACACATTGATTAAAGGGTCATATGACAGGGCTAAAACGAATATTATCGTTTGTTTCAGATGTAATGCAATGTGTATACACGATTTAAAGGAACACTCCACTTTTTTTGGAAATAGGCTCATTCTCCAATTCCCCCAGATTTAGTAAGTTGAGTTTTACTGTTTTGGAATCTATTCAGCCGATCTCCGGGTCTGGCGATAGCACTTTTAGCATAGCTTAGATCATTGAATCCAATTAGACCAGTAGCATCGCGTTCAAAAATGACCAACGAGTTTCGATATTTTGCCTATTTAAAACTTGACTCTTCTGTACTTATATCGTGTGCTAAGACCGGCGGAAAATGAAAAGTTGCGATTTTCTAGGCCGATATGATTAGGAAATATACTCCCATTCCAGCGTAATAATCAAAAGTTTGCTGCCGCATCAGGCGCAGTGATATCACGCAGGATATGTTGACAGAAGTTGGCCTATTTCCACATACCGTGCATGTTTGTATCTCCTCTTTGCCCCGCCTCTTTGAAGCGTGCAGATTTTTATCAAAGCTCATGGCTCTGAAAAGCGAGGTGTGCTGTGATTGGCCAGTTAACCAGTGCATAGTGATTGGTGGAATACTGCAAGCGTGTGAGGGAAATGTAACGCCTCTTACCATATTTGGAACATCAGGTTCCTCTACAATTGTACTGACAGGTACGCCACCTTACTTGCGTCTACATTTGGGCGGTCTTAGTCAAATCATACCACCAACTGATGTAGATTTGTGGGGGTGTGAGGGAAATGTAACGCCTCTTACCATATTTGGAACATCAGGTTCCAAGGTGAAGTCAAATCATACCACGAACTGACGTACATTCGCCGGGGTGTGGTTACATGAGGCGTTTCAGGCAGGTCTGGGTGAGCATTTGCTTTTAGATAGAATGCCGCATATTTTGTTCCGACACTTAAATTTTTGCAATTGTATAGGTACAGTATAACACAGCAAAGACACATAAAAACACGTATTCGCACCATATTGTGACCCACTGACCCCTTTAAAAAAGTAATGAGCGGTATTTGACATTGCAAACCAGTTGCAATGTTCCTGGGTTGTTGCCAGGTGTTTTCACATGGTTTGTTTCCTAGCAAGTAAAAACAAATCAAAATGATTGTTTGGAAAACACCTCTCTTCAACAGACCACATTACCCACTGTAAAGTGTCTAGTCAAAGTTAATAAAGCTTTTAAATTGATGAGTTAAATTTTACACCCCAACACACTTAGCTCTCTCTCTCCATTAGTGTTTCCTGTCACTCTTCACGCATCAACATCAGCAGGAGCAGGGTATAAATAGTGATGCGTCACTTGCTTCTCTTTCCCGTGACCTCATCGGATCCATTACAGCCGATCTGCCGTGGCCTCTGGTGAACTGAGCTCACATCAGAGTGTACGACTTGCTTTTCATTCTGCGTGTCTGATACAAACGCTGCTTGAGTCACTCACACTCGGACAGAGTGACCCTCGATGATAATCACAGTCATACTGTCAGGTGGCATGCTGGGTTAAAAATAAAAGCGCCCGAGCCCAGGGAACAGAACCATAAGCTGCTTTTTTTTGGTCGTCAGCTGATGGTGGCGTAAAGAAACATGTTACATTCAAGGTCACTGTCGTTCATTTTCACACCTCGAAATCCTCACAGATCCCCAGGAAACAGACTCATTCACTTATGCTGATTCATAGCGGTTGAAAACACACTCACAAAATGTGCCATTAAAGGGGTCATGTGGTGCGAATGCGTGTTTTTCTGTGTCTTTGGTGTGTTATAAGTTGCCCATGCATGTATTAGACATGTAAAATTGCTCAAATTAAAGTGTCGGAACAAAAGATGCATTCTATGTAAAAGCGAATGCTCACCCAGACCTGCCTGAAACGCCTCGTGTAGCCACACCCCCACAAATCTACGTCAGTTGGTGGTATGATTCGACTAAGACCGCCCAAATGTAGACACAAGTAAGGTGGGTGTACCTGTCAGTGCAATTGAAGAGGAATATGATGTTCCAAATATGGTAAGAGGCCTTACATTTCCTTCAAACGCTTGCAGTAAACAGCCAATCACTACGCACTGGTTAACTGGCCAATCACAGCACACCTCGCTTTTCAGAGCCATGAGCTTTGTCAAAAATCTGCGTGTTTCAGAGAGGCGGGGCAAAGAGGAGATACAAACATGCACGGTATGTGGAAAATACAGTGCTTTTGAACCTTAAATCCTGTATACACATTGCATTACATCTAAAACAAACCATAATATTCCTTTTAGCCCTGTCATATAACCCCTTTAATACAGATGACAGAAGAAATGAACACCTTTGGATCGCTGTGTACCGAGGCTAGTGATTCATTCTGAGTCACCCTGCTTCAGAAGAAGATGTCCGTGCTTTGGAATACGTCATCTATAGGACTGTTTTAGTACTAGTTTAATTGAGAACAAATTTGGCGTGGTATGTAACGGCCTTGATCTTGACACACACACACACGTGTTATTTTTCCATTTCCGCAGATATTAAAACTCAAGCACCACGTTCATGCAGTTTGATCTTTTGTTTGGTCATGTCTAAGCCCTCAGTAATAAATGTCATGGTAAGAGTATTACATCAAAGAGAAGACGCTCATTTTTATTTAAAAGCACTCCATCAGAGCCGACATTAATGCTGCATGCGTGATAACACACAGTCCTTATTTGTTCTCACACAACAGCCCGTACATTGTTTGGAGGGGGTTAACTGTAGTAAAACTATAGCTCATTTTCGTTAGGGAAGAGATTTGTTTGACCTTTATTTGCAGTTATGAGGGACCCTTCCACCTTGAAGATGCTATGAAATCAATCATTCCCCCAATATAATACAATATGATATAATATAAATGCAAAACGTTTTCTTTAAGTGGAAGGGTTGAGGTTAGAGCAATCATGCAATAAACTGTATATAGTTAAAGTTCCATTTATTTATCTCCCAAGGATAATTTGTCTTAGGCAAACCAAGAGAGCAGAATACACACACACGGAAGAAAAATAACACATTCACATTCCAAATATAATGCATATAATATCATACTACTGTATATAATAACTATAAAATGATCTCATAAACAATTCATGCCTCATGTTCTAAAGGGTCCAAATGTAGTTGCATAAATGTATGTGTATCCAGAGGTTCTTCAGAGGCGCAAAATATCCTAAAAACGTTCTACATAACAGAGATGTTGCTTATGTTATGTTAAATGTCCACAAAAGGAAAATGAAAAATAGAAAATATTCATGTGCAAGTTCAAAGTGCAGGGGTAAGAAATACTTCAAACTCTAAATAGAAAAGAGAGAAATCGATGTGATGTTAATAATACCAGCATGTGTGTGCGTGCGAGTCAGGTTTCATTTTCTTTGTGTGGATCAAGAGCCCCGGCATTGTGTGTGTGTGTAACAGAGAATGAGTGAGGAAAGTTCAGGAGGTGCACCACAGGACCTGCTGAACAGGTACTTCAGTATTTGGAGCACCTGCAAATCATGAGGTTACTATGAAGATGACTCACGAATCATACTCAGAAACCAAAGAACACGCAAACCCCCAAGCAGCACACACACGCACGCACGCACGCACGCACGCACACACACACACACACACACACACACACACACACACACACACACACACACACACACACACACACACACACGCACACACACACACACACATGTTGGGTTTCCATGTTTTATGGGGACATTCCATAGACACAATGGTTTTTATACTGTACAAACTGTATATCATATTCCCTACCCCTAACCCCCCCAACCCTAACAATCACACACAACTTTCTGCTCTTTTAGATTTTCCAAAAAGTTAATTCTGTATGATTTATAAGCTTGTTTCCTCATGGGGACAAAAAAATGTCCCCACAAGGACAAGGATTTTGGATATTGCCATCTTTGTGGGGACATTTTGTCCCCATACCGTAGGTTTACCCTTCCCACACAAAAACACACACACACACACACAGAGGTTTGTTTTTATATATTGTGGGGACTGTACCCTGTTGAAAAAACAGAATATACTGGGTTTGGTATGTTTTGATGCTGGTTTGACCAGCTATGGACCAGCACATGACCAGCACAAACCAGCATCAAAACATACCAAACCATCATATGCTGTTTTTTTCAACAGGGTATCTAGACATAATGACTTTAAACTGTACAAACTATATAGACCACTTGGTTCAGAAGCACTTCCGGTTTCAATTGTATTTGTTTTTAAATCTTACATGTCTAATTCAATTTTAAAGATGTTTGTTTTCGATTCAGTTCTAGCTGTTCGCTTGGCTGTATTCTGTTCAAACGTAATGTTAAAAAACTGACCAGCGTTGGATCAGTGTTGCTTACATTTTACGATTCTCCTTTCAGAGAGATATGATAGAATTGTGCACACAAAGCTTTTTAGCGCTAAAACTAGCTCCTAAACTTCTGTCACTATAACAAATTCCTCGTATGTGGAAACATACTTGGCCAATAAAGCTCATTCTATTCAGGCCCGGATTAAGAACTCAGAGTCCCCTGGGCACAAGTCTTATGGACCCCCATACACACACATGCGCACAATAAAGTTTTAAATTAGCCTAGGGTACTATGCGTATGAAACACCTCTATGTTTCAGGATTACAGGATTACATTGACAAGTTACAAACTATGATCACAACCTGAAGGACAATATCAACACCTGTACAAATCCTCCATCATACAGGATATACACCACATGATTGCAACAAGGCCGTCCTGCACCAGCAGCAACAATATTAAGACCTTTCCCTGCATACTGTAACTCACTGGCATATTCAAGCACACACTACCACACCTCAACCTTTTAATTCAGTTCTATCAGATTCTTCCATAATTCAACACAAACACGCCGGATTCACAAAACTGTTCTTAAAGGTACAGTGCGGGATGTTTTGTATGATCTATTAACAGAAATGCAATATAACATACAAAACTGTGTCTTTAGATGTGTATAAAAACCTTACGTAATGAAAATTTATGTTTTTATTACCTTAGAATAAACCAGTTGTATCTACATAGGGAGTGGGCCTATCTACATTGAATTTGTTATGTTGCGTAGCCATGTTTTGTACAGTAAGCTCTAACGGACAAACAGCTCTACAGAGCGCGCTTCGTATATGTTGGTCTTCGTGTGTGTTTTTAGACGCAGCTTGCGTCATCACTGAGTTGAAGACGCACAAAGTAGTAAGTCGTAGTACGGAGAGGAGGAGGAGTAGTCGTCGTCTAGCTGAAGCAATTGATTGTTCTGTCTTAGAAGTTTTGATAAAATGGAGGACCATGCGTATTGTGCACAAGCGCCGACAGAGCGTGAATCTCCGTCGTCAAAGAAGCGCAAACGTGATGCTGCCAGACGAATTAGAGACAAACGGCGGCAGAAATCCAGGATAAACATCGGTGTATCTATTACCAGATGGAAGGCACTGTTGAAAGACAAATGTTTTCAAGGCGACGCCGAAGTTGCCTGTTTTCTGCTAGACTGGTAAGATAATTCAACATTTTCAATGTTTCCACTTTTTCAATGTTTACCAAACAACTGTGTTGTTGAAACGGTAACGTTAGCATTTTATACAAATGGCCATATAACCTCCGAATAATAATGTATTTCCGTCCCTGCGGTACGTACTCCGGTTGTTCCTGACTTTACAAAGGGGGAGACAAACGTCTACTAACTTACACCTAACTGCCTATGTCGCTGTCAGATCAAACGCTTTGAACAGCGTTGCTATTTACGATTAGCTAACTTTAGTTACTTCACTACTCTCAGCGTGTACTAGATAGCACACAAGAAATATATCTAATTATAGAATTGTAACAGTAACTTTCGCAATAGAATACATGTTAAATGATTAATTACGTTAATATATTGCCTTACCTTTGCAAAGAAACATCGTTGCTTGTATCACTGCTATCCGCTGTCTCAGTAGACGACATCTTTTTTTACTGTTGCGGCCACCGTCATAATTCGAAAAGGAGGGGTGGGCAAATGACTCAGAGATTCATTGCAAAACTATAATACAACGCTAGTGGCCGCTGATTTTCAAGAACTGCACCTTTAAGAGAAAATATAAGAACTTTCTTCAGATAAATTACAGAAAGTTCTTAAGAATAGTCTTAAATGCAATTCTACTCTTCAAAGAATAAACCAGCAGTCTTTGTCAATGATTATACTACAAGAGTAATATGTCCATTCGTTAAACTTTATTTCCCTTACGAAAATTTACCACGGTTTTACTACAGTTAAAACCCAAAAAACATGGTTACTGTAGTAAAAAAAAATGGTTATCACAAAATAACCATGGTTTTTAAAAGCATGTTTTTGCAGTGAACAATGCTTTGAGTACCACAAAAAAAACATGGTTAATTTTCGTAAGGGTTGTGTAACAAGCACCTCGAAACTCACGTTATTATGTAAGCCTGTAATGCGTTACAGTAAACGGCAGTTAACGAGTATTATATTTACAACAATAAAACCGTTCTCATTGACATATTTTCTGTTGTCAGTTCATGACGCGGCATCATCTAACAACACACAATAAAAAGCGGTGATTTCGACTATTTGTTCTTTCACACAGCCTCATGATTTACCGACGAACTTTGTTCATATTTATATATCCAAACAGTCGATAACAGTGACAGGTTGTTGGAAAGGCTGTTTTGTACTCATTTTATTCAGTGTTTACCTGTCGTACGGTGCTGCTTCTTCTGCCGGGAAAGAGAGACCTCGCGCTCGCGGGGCAGCACTGGGGACATCTTCCCACTGAATGAAAGCTAAGGTTTATCCAAGAAGTCGCTAGATTTGTCGCTATGCGCTTCTTCTGAACAAAAGCCGCTGGAGGGCTCAATCAAAAAGTGACTAAATCAAAAGACAGACTTCCTAATTTGAAACAGTGTTTTGTGTGTGCACCTCCATGCCAGAGAAGCGCACGGCAGAATGAATATGGCCTAAACGCTGTTATGTGAATTTTTTCCCCTTTCCTGCATGGTCCCCAAGCGTGTATGGGCCCCTGGGCCTGTGCCCATAATGCCCATTGGATAATCCGGCCCTGATTCTATTCTATTTCTATTCTAAACCTGTGAGACGTAAGGAGTAGTGAAGAGGACTCCTCAACTCGCAAAACAATCCTAAAATGGCTGTAACACCAGCAGTCTGCCTTGAAACTTAAACATTTTAGAAAGATTTCATAACAATGAGCTCAACCGTAAAGACTACTGATATCTGCTAACTGTTTATGAGACAGGCAAAATGCTTACAATTAGCTGAACATATACTTTATATATACTTTATGAACATATAGTTTATTTGCAAAAGATAACTCTTTTTTTAAATAATTCAAAAATCATGTTATTTATTGTATTTTTTAAATGTATTGTTACTTAATAAACAACAAACAGTTTGATTAATTGGAATGCTCAATAAAAACTGAAATAAAATAAAAAAATTGCGTTGTCTGTTTTTGAAAATGAACTCTTCACTTGTTGAATTAGTAACTTAGTGTATATTTTATCATCTTAATTTGAATATGGCAACAATTATTATTTTAAATATTTTATTTGAATATTAGTACATTTTTATTTTAAGATCTTAATTTAAATATGTCAGCATGAGACCTCATTCTATGATATTTCTATGAATAAATGACTGACAGAGACCCATCCTCTACCAGCCAATCACTGTGGTCATAGTCAGTAAGCTTGCTGACATCATCCATAGCAACGAGGTCAACCCCGCCCTACCTCACAGTTTAAGATTTCTTTCTGCTCCTTAGTAAAAGTTGCTGTCAGCAGCGTTGTGAATAGTTTTTAAGAGGAAACTCTGAACTAAAAACGTTTACAGCTGTTTAGGAGAACTATTGGTGGTGAGATAAAATGTTTTGTGAATACGGGCCCTGAACAATAAACACTATCAAGTCTTTCATTTTATTGTGAAGCACATCAAATAGCAGTTTTTCACAAAAATGACTCTCCTAATGCCATTGCATGCAAAGCATGCTGGGAACTCTAAATCCACTGTTCAGTTAGTGACATTAACAAAAAGAGCTCATGTAGTCCATCCACAAAATAAAGTAAAGATCCTTCATACAAGTCTAAGTGAGTTGAACATTATAAAATTAAGTTGAATTCACTCAATAATTTGTGCATTTCGAATTCTTGAGATTCTATGAGATTTTTCCTATAATTTTAAACAAAAATTTTGGTTGAAAAAAGAACACATATAGAAATAGGGTGAAGATCATGTGCAAGACTGTGACATAAAAACAGCACAGACACAAGGAGGCAAACAACCAAACCCAGCACATACAAAAGAAGATATGAGAAAAGTTCAGAGATGCCCAAACAGAGTTAGATTGAGTAAATGTTAAATCCACCACAAACAAAACACAAGCAGATGAAAATGAAATCTGTTGATAGTGACCTCTGTTGGTAAAACGACATAACTGCTGCACGTCACACACGGGACAGTAATCCAAACACCTTGTTCTAACCTCCTGACAGCAACAAAAATCACGGTTTCTATTACAATGTCCCTCTCTCTGGTAATGGAAAATGAAGCACATTGCATTGTGGCACACAGTATTTACACCAAATGTGTTCTTTTGTGGATTGTTTGGCAAATGTTGAAGTATTTTTCACGTCTTTTGAACATACAGAAGAACTGGCAGTAGCAGCGTTTGAAAGAGTGAACTCACATTCACATAACTGACATTCATTTCACTTTAACTGCTGTCAATCAAACAACCATAGGCTAAAGGCCTTAACACAACCAACAACAATTTGCAAAGTTTATTCACAATGTCAACCTCTCGGAGTCTGAATTATGTTTCTTGTTCTACCTCGGATATCAATGAACTTTTGGATGGCTATGTCTTTGTTTGCTATATTTAGCCCTGAAATACATTTCTGATTCCCTTTCTCAGGGTCAGGGAATGACCAGCTGACCCTACATTACTCTTGAGAAACTCAAAGATTTGATCCATGTGTGGATATTAATGTCACAGTGAGCTGGCGGATAGAAATGTGTCATGCTCTTAGGTATGTGTGTATCATTTCACTTTGCTTAACATGTAAGGGCAGGGGATATTTTTAGCCTGTCAACACATGGAAGACGAGCAGAGAATGAAACAGTGTTCTAAAGCACAAAATGAGTGCATGTGTAGAAATGAAAACTCGTACGAGCACATGTTTCAGCTGGTGCTTGGTCTTAAGCTCAGTTGTATGTTACGCCCGACAAGTGGGATCCCCGAAGGCACGCCGCACTGAAACAAACATGTATCATGTTTTTAAAAAAAACAAACAAACACGCAGCACTTAACTTAGGAAGTGAGCTTATTATTTTCCAGTGCGCATTACTTTTGACAAGATCTTTGACTCCCTCTCAGAAGCTTTAGGCTGGATCCTCATCAATAACAACAGGTTTCCCTACATTCTCCACCTTCTCGACGACTTCCTCATCATTACACCTCCATCCACACTCAGGACTTTCTACCCTTGTCAAAGTCTTTTCTGAATTAGGCATTCCTCTTTCAAAAGAAAAAACTTCAGGTCCAGGCACCTCCATTGAGTTCTTAGGTATCATCCTAGATTCCATCTCTTTCCAAGCATCGCTGCCTCCAGAGAAAGTATAAGCGCATTTCATTTCACTGCACGCACCCTCACCCCCCAAAATAGTCTTAATTGTTTCTAATTAAATGTTACATTATTAAAAACAGTTTTGCCAAAAATAGATCTTTTTCACTTAGTAACACAAAAACAAACTATTATAATTACCCAATTCTGACTGGCAATTTTGGAAATATAAATTCAAATGTTTATTAGTTTACCAGTCACCTAAACAGTATTTAATAAAATAGGTTAATGCTTTGTGCAAATATCTTATGCAAATATCAGATAAGATGGCATTAACAAATGGCACCCCTTGAGTACACTGTAAAAAAATTAGAGGTAAAATAATAGTGAAATGCATGGCAGCACAGTGTGCCAAAGGTTTACCATTAACAGAAATAACGGTACAACCTGAACTGAGGTCACGTGTTTAAACTGTGAACATAAGAAAACGTGTGTGTCTACCATACTATAAAATAACATGTTTTCACTGTAGTACCAAATGATTCGTCTGTTAAATAAAACAATGACTTCAATTAAAATGGTAAAATGAAAAAACAACAGTATTCAAACTTTAAAAGTACACTGACAAAGCTTTATGTGTGTGTTTACTACTTTTAAATAAGTACTTTGTTAATTGAGTTGTTTACACAACTTCTACTATTATTCTATTTTGTTTAATTGTGTACTAGCAAAGACTATGAGGTGATAAAGTGCACAACCACATGAAGACTCAAAATCCACCAAAAGTGGACAAACCATTGAGCTTTAGCTCTGCTTATATAGAGATGTGCTCTGTGTCTTATACAAAAATATAAAACACCATCAGGGTAACACACGTTACGTGAAAATGATAGTATAAACATTAACTAAACAACTTATAATGTTAAAAAACACTCACATGTACACAGCTGCTAAAACAAATATATAAAGAAACTAAGTGATGAATGAAATACGACATGTTGTGCAGAGTTAAACAGGGAATTGTGGGAAAGTCCTTTACAGTTTTTCACAGTATATGTGAAGGTTATTTACAGTTTAATTCTACAGAGATGTCAGTGTAAAGAAATAGTGAAGTGCACGGCAGTGCAGGGTGCCAAACATTGACCATCAACAGAAATAAGGTCTGTACACTTTGAACTGAAGTGACGTGATCTGAACAAACTGACTGTGGAATTAACAGAGAAATTCTGTAGTTATGACAGAAGTGTTCTGGCAACTAGTGTTTTCTGTAAGAAATCCTCATTAAACTCTACAAACACCATCACCACCTTCACTTAATACAACACCACCTTCACTTTTTTTCTGTTGTGCGTTTACAAAAGATCTTATTGACAATGAACACAAGTTTAGATGATGACGGTTGTTGTTTAGTCACCATTATGCTGATCAGTGTTTGCTTTTACCTTTAGGCTTTCTTTAGCTTTTATGGCTGAAAAAAGCTGAGAGAAAATGATTTCATGTTCTTTCATCAACTACTGGCCTGTCTCCATTCATGTATTTACTGGTTATAAGTGCTTTTGTGATGCTCCCAAACATTACAGTGTTAAGTGATATTATGAAGTACTTTAAAACACATCATGCACATTAAAATTGATAAACCATGAGATACGCAGACATCAAGATTCAGCCTGTTCATCTCAACAATGGTGATAACTAACAAACTATTCAGATAAACGCAGTGCATTCTGGGTACCATCATAGTACACAACTCATCCATGATTCCCAGCATGCATTGCAACATGAAGCTTTTCATTTAATGTCACCACTGTTGAGATTCATACATTGATTATTCATGTCTATGTGTGAAAAACCAGCTCCTGTATTTTCATGTACATTATGTTCTCAAAATCTGTTCATATGAATGTTATCGCAAGAAATCTGTGCTTTCAGCCAAAGCTTAGTCACACAGATATAACAAAAACCCAACAAAAATTTGAATCACATAAAACCAATGCTCAACTAGATGACCATTCACATCATCATCAACCAGCCAAATAAATCTGATAACTTTCTCTTTTCCAGCCCAAAGAGAGATCACAGTATATTAGATCAAGGGCGAAGAGCCCAACTAAAGTAAACACTGATCACATTAATGGTGACTTTAATAACGATGAAACATCAAGTCATTCATGTTCTCCAGCATGTTGATTTGTGAAAGTCCCTGTGAAGCAGAAGTGGTGATTGTCTTCAGTTTTCTGACATATTTCACAATGAAAGTAAATATTGAATGAGGAAGAATAGTGGGCGTGGCTTACGTTTTCTACTGTGATTTGATTGGATGAATAAAAACAACATGTTCTGCTCAAGCCGTCAAACTCACTTCATCAGATAAGATCACCACTAGAGGACAGAAGTGCATTTTCAGATTTCATGATCATTACTTTTGTTTAAAAGAAAACATCGTTTTTTCAGTAACATGGAAAAATGTCAGTTTGGTGTAAATGTATGGTGTTTTATGGAATTATACTATTTAAATAAAAAAATGTGAAAATACTGTTACGTTATACTGCATTTTCCCTGTAAAAGTACATTTATTTTTTACAGTGTATAGATAGCATCTAATTAATATTTACATTTATCACAAAGAACTGTGAATTCTACATGGTGTAAATAGAACATATAAGGCAACTAGTGCATATAGCCGCTGCTAAATTCAACTGGGAAAATATAGACTATATTTGGTGTCTATATTTTATATCTATACAAAAATGTGTGTTTTTAACATATTTTTTACAGTTATGATAAAAATTTGATATGGCTGTGAAATTATAATGGATTTTTCAGTAAAAATACACTTTATCCAACTCTGACAAAAAAATAAACATGAACATTTTTTAAAGGACATGTCAGGTTAACAATACACAACAATTACTTTAATTTAAATGAAATAGACCGTTTTTTCCAGTAACACATTTAATCAGTTAAAGAACAGGCGACATGTACATTAGGTGTCAATGTATGCATTTTTATGGAATTTCACAGTTCTGATTAAAATGAGATGTTACTGTTAAATTCTACAGTTTTTTCTCTGTAAAAATACATTTATTTTTACAGTGTAGTTTATATTAGGCCTACTTTTAATTTGATTGTAATCAGCAATAATTCATTAACAGACTTCCATACACAGCCACTAGATGGCGCATCTATGTCATTCATACAGCGTTTTTCCGCATTAATCCGCATGTAATAAAGGTTTTTGCAAACGCTTCATGTTGCGGTTTTAGTTCATTTAAATGTACGCATTCAGCAGAGACTTCAACGCGTTTCTATTAGACAGTGACAAGATCAGCCATTCGTATGGTTTCAAGCCATTAAATAGGGGAATGACCTATTAAAATAAAAGTCTCTGTATATAGATTATGTTATAATGTTATAATGCATTTCATATAGACTTCTAAACATCCAGACTCGGGATTTTCTGCACAGTAAAACCTCCAGTGTTAAATTAACACTTTTCGTGTTTATATAATTCTCACTCACACAGAGTGTTAAAAAGTAACACTGAAGCAGAGTTAAAGTTAATGAGATAATTAATGTGATTAATGAAGTGATGATTGAGTCATTAATGATGAACACCTGCTGATAACAAACACAATCACTGAAGAAAACATCAACAATGAGAAGTCACCCTAGTAGTGTTTAGTGTTTCCTTTAGTTAGACTCTTAAACTTAAATTCTTTGTTTAATAATTTTTACTTAACTGTAGTAGTGTGTTTTAGAGGCACATTTATAACAGCCAAACAAAATCTTGGCTCATAGCTACTGTATCATCTAATTTGTGATGAATATAGGAAACGTGTCAAATTTAGATTCCATTTTTTTAATTAAATTATGTGCCACGATTATCTAGTAAAAGCTTTTATGAAAGTTACACATTTTCACAGATTAAAGATACTTAATACTTAAATCTTTCAGACATCAAGAATTACCTTATGAATCTATGAATGTATATTTCTATTTTAGCTGCAATGCATGCTGGGAATCATGTATGAGTTTTTACTGTTACCCAGCATGCATTGCAGCATTTTGCTTTCTTTTGTTAACCGTCACCATTGTTGAGATTCATACACTGATTCTTCATGTCTAATTGATTCTAGCAGAGAGAGTATTTTTGTTATAAAATATATCACTGTAGTGCGCCATCTCAGAGTCAGGAATGCTAAAGTAAGTATGTAAATGATAAAACACACCCACATGCAGCGTAACTCCGCCATTGCCGCTCCCAAGCCCGGATGAAAAAGGAGGAGGGTTGGGCGTGGGGTTAGCAACCCCACCCCGGAAAAAACCCAATTGCTACAGAAACGCCATATAGAGAAACAGAGACTTATTTTCTGGAAATGGGGGGAAGATCTTCGACAATTCGTGGACGCATGAAGCTAGGTGGTGAAAGCCGAAAGGAAGCCACTGAGCCGATTCTTCTTTCGAACAGGAGAACACACATCGGCACATGGAACATCAGGACCATGTATGAAACAGGCAAGACTAAGCAGGTAGCTGCCGAAATGAAGAACAACAACCTGATCTTACTGGGCATCAGTGAAACCAGATGGACGCAAGCCGGACAGAGGTGACTGATGACAGGAGAGCTATTGCTGTACTCCGGACATGAAGAGACCGATGCACCACACACGCAGGGAGTAGGCTTTATGCTATTTAGGCAAGCACAGAGGGCACTGATTGGATGGGAGGCGCACGGCTCCAGAATCATCACAGCATCCTTCAGAACAAAACAGAAGAAGGTTAACCTCAGCGTCATCCAGTGTTACGCTCCAACCAACGACTCCTATGAAGAAGACAAGGACGAGTTTTATAACAGGCTGCAGAAAATCGTGGAAACATTATGAGCCAGAGACATTGTCATCCTTATGGGAGATTTCAACGCCAAGGTTGGATCAAATAACACAGGATACGAAAAAGTTATGGGGATACACGGGCTGGGTGTGCTGAATGACAATGGAGAGAGATTTGCGGAATTGTGCGCGATCAACAACCTGATCATAGGAGGTAGCGTCTTTCCTCACAAGCGGATCCATAAAAGCACCTGGGTATCACCGGACGGTGTGACAGAGAACCAGATTGACCACATCTGCATTAGCAAGAAGTTTAGAAGATCCCTTCAGGACGTTAAGGTTAGAAGAGGAGCAGACGTGGGGTCCGACCACCACCTAGTAGTAGCCAGCATGCAGCTGAAGTTAAAAAAGAACTGGATGGTAACAACACCATATAGAGTGAAGTATGATTTCAGCCGCCTAAAGACCACCTGCGTCAGGGAAGAGTTTGAACTTCAGTTGAAGAATAAGTTGGAGGTGCTACATGAGCTGCACGAAGAAAAGGAAAGAAGCAGTATACAGGCCAACTGGCAGATTATAAAAGAGACACTGAGATCATTCTGTCAAGAAGTGGTCGGAACAAAGAAACATCATCATAAAGAGTGGATTACAGTTGATACCTTGGGTAAAATAGAAGAGAGAAAACAGAAGAAATGCGCAATAAACATCAGCAGGACTAGGGCAGCAAAAACCAAGGCCCAAGTTGAATACGCAGAAGCACATAGGGCAGTTAAGAAGAGCATCAGGAAGGACAAGAAAGACTACATAGATGGACTGGCAGATGAGGCAGAGCAGGCAGCACAAAACGGCAACATGAAACAGCTGTACGCCACGACAAAGAAACTGTCTGGGAAGAATAGCAAGCCAGAACGACCTGTCAAGGACAAGGAGGGAAAGACCATCACAGGAATAGCGCTGCAGATGAATAGATGGGTGGAATACTTCGAGGAGCTCCTGAACAGACCAGCACCATCAAATACACCGGACATCAACCCAGCCGACGAAGATCTCCCCATCAGCTGTGACAAACCGACCAGAGAAGAGATCAGGAAAGCCATCACAGTGCTGAAGAACTGGAAGGCTGCAGGACCTGATGACATACCAGCAGAGGCACTGAAAGCAGACCTGAACTCATCAGTGGAAATGCTGTACCCACTCTTCGAGAAGATTTGGGAGAAGGAAGAGGTACCGACTGATTGGAAGGAAGGTTATCTAATTAAGCTTCCAAAGAAAGGTGACCTCAGCAACTGTAACAACTACAGAGGTGTCACACTCCTGTCAGTGCCAGGCAAGGTCTTCAATCGGATCCTCTTAGAGCGGATGAAGGATGCCGTCGATCCACAACTACGAGAGGAGCAAGCTGGCTTCCGGCAGAATCGATCATGCACAGACCAGATTATAATGCTGCGCATTATACTCTAGCAGTCCTTGGAGTGGAACGCATCATTGTACATCAACTTCGTCGACTACGAGAAGGCGTTTGATAGTGTGGATCGAGTGGTTCTATGGAAGCTCCTTCGGCACTATGGCATCCCATCCAAGATGGTAAACCTGATCTAGAGCTCATACGAAGGCATGACCTGCCGAGTGATCCATGCAGGACAGCTCACCACCAGCTTCCGGGTGAACACTGGAGTCCGACAGGGATGCCTGTTATCCCCGCTCCTTTTCCTCTTCGCCATCGACTGGATCATGAAAACTACTACCATCGAACGCAGGAATGGGATTCAGTGGACCTTGTGGAGTCAACTTGATGATCTAGACTTCACCGACGACCTCGCACTCCTCTCCCACAGTCAGCAGCAGATGCAAGAGAAGATCAGTGTGGTGGCTGCCACATCAGCACAGATTGGACTCATCATCCACAAAGAGAAGACTAAGATCCTTAAGACCAACGTCAACAACATCAACCCAATCATACTGGACGGATGTCCCCTGGAGGAAGTGCAGTCCTTCACCTACCTGGGCAGCATCATCGACCAGCAAGGGGGAACAGATGCAGATGTCAAAGCAAGAATTGGTAAAGCAAGAGTCGCCTTCATCCAGCTCAAGAACATCTGGGCTTCCAGAGAGCTGACCTTGACCACCAAGACCCGGCTGTTCAACTCTAACGTGAAGTCAGTACTGCTGTACGGGGCTGAAACCTGGAGGACAACCAAAGTAACCAACAGAAAAATCCAGACATTCATCAACAGCTGTCTCAGAAGGATCCTCCACATTCGCTGGCCGGACACTATCAGTAACACCAACTTATGGGAAAGGACCGGCCAACTTCCCGTAGAGGCAGAAATCTGGAAGAGAAGAAGGGGTTGGATAGGGCACACGCTTCGCAAACCACCAACAAACATCACCAGGCAGGCTCTTAGGTGGAATCCTCAAGGCAAGCGGAAGCGAGGCCGTCCAAGAATCACATGGCGACGCGACCTCGAAGCAGATGCCAATAGGATGGGCTACACCTGGAACCAACTAGAAAGAATGGCCCAGGACAGAAACCTCTGGAGATCTATCTTTGGTGGCCCATACCCCGAGAGGGGTGGAGGGCTTTAGTAGTAGTAGACATGCAGCGTAAGAAAGTCATAATTGTATCAAATACCACCAATAAGTGTACAAGAATATTTAGCTTTGTTTTACTGTTATAAATGTGCATTATTAACAGGGGTGCACATAAGTTTTTCTATCTGGTTCTCAAGAGCATTGCATCATATTGCACATAGTGTGACATATTATATTTACCTATTAAAAATAAAAGTAAAAAAGTAGTTACTTTTTAATGAACAATAAACAAAATAATAAAGTGGGATAATACTATATTTATATTACTTTAAAGTACACTTAAAATACAATGGTAATGTATTTCTTCTTGTTTTTCTTTTTACATTTGTAAATATTAATTTTCAACAACAATTTTGAAACCTAAAACGACAAGGCGGAGCTACCAATACTCCGTTTTTCATCATTTACACCCAGGTCCCGTTTAACACCGGGAACAAACGAGATATCAGTAGATTTAGCAGCATTCAGTACAAACGGAAATCTTATTACATTTAGTCGGTCTGAAACAGTGATTGTACATCAAAAGGTTTCAACCATGTCAGTACGCAAATGAGCGTTCTATCATTAATGACTCAATCATCACTTCATTAATCACATTAATTATCTCATTAACTTTAACTCTGCTTCAGTGTTATTTTTTAACACTCTGAGTGAGAATTATATAAACACTAATAGTGTTAATTTAACACTGGAGGTTTTGCTGTGTGTATACGTTACAAAACGCTGTTCAGTTCTCCACTTAATAAAAAATGACACCACACGCTTTTTTCAGTACCAAAACAGCTCTGTTTGCCGTCTATTTTTCACGCGCTCTCTGGATACATAAAGATAACTGGCAAAATGATGTTCTGAATGAAGCGATCGCTCTGCATTTATGACAAGTGTGTGCCTGACGTAGAGAGCGTAGAAAGGATCCTGTTGGCCTCTTGTATCATCTGGTTAGGCCACAGTGTTAGAAGGGAAGGAATTTATTTGTGATTTTCTTATTTACGGAGTTATATGTGTGTTTTGCTTCTTTCATTTAATGTCGGTATTTCTGACTTTTTCTTCCAAAAGTTTTGACCAAGATAAATTCACCTCAGAACCTTTTGTGTCTGATCATTTTTAGGTCAATTCTACCTTCTCTGAATAATATTTAAAGTTGAATTATTCTTTTTGATTATTTGTTATTAATATTTAATTAAGTAGACCTTGGAACCTTAAGTCAATTTTATTATGTCACAATTTACACTTACTCAATTTTATTGTGTAACTTTTAAGCAATAAAATTGATTGAAATTTTCTCGTTTCTAATAAGTTGCATTTAATTAAAAACATTGCTTGTAATCTGTTGCCATAATTTTATTGAGTAGATCTAAGGTATTACTTTTTACAGTGATGACTAGCCGCACATCCGTAGTCACCGTCACAAATTAAAATAAATTGAATTTTTGCAAAAAAAATTACGGAAATCCTTATTTAAATGGAAAAATCACATCCCTGCAACAGCTGTTAGCCCTCCTTGGCCACAATAACTATGGCATCAGAATAATTCCCCAAGGAAAATTTTTCATTTCCAACCTTCTATCAAAAGCAGCATCAATGATGCTCCCTCCATGATAAAGTCACTTTGGATGAAGCCTGTAAAACAGAGATGCATCTATGGCAACAATTTCTGTCTTCATGGAACTGTATTTCCTTCTTTTATAATGACTACGTCACACATCCAGAAGACATCAAACTGTTCACAGTTGCAGCACCTTCCACTGGCTTCGGCGGCTACTACAACAGGCAGCCACAATCTTCAACTAAATTCGCAGTTGGAAGACCTTTCCCATGATTCATGAGAAGTTATCCTCAAGTGGCATTGCACAGAGTACCCTCTCCGCATACTTGACCGGGTGGAACTGTTTCAAGTCATATCACTCCTTTTACCAGCTTCCGTTCCCTCAAATGGACGTTTGATCTATCTGCAATTTCGTCACTCACGCCCATAACAATCTAAAAATCATAGCATCATCCATTCAGACTTACCTATCTGGGATCAACTTCATCCACAAACTTGCCACCGGCGACCAATGGCACTCTATTTCCCATTCTCACGTGTCCATGCTTCCTACGGAACTCAAGAACCAATCCACATTAGTAAGCACCTACTGTTAACTTCCGACCTTCTGAGTCACTGCATTCAAACGATACGCTTGGGTTACTTGAGCCCTTCAAGTAGACCAAACATTAGAGTGCATGTTTCTACTCGCATTCTTTGGCTTTCTGAGATGCTCAGAATTTGCCCCATCAACATCAGCCTTCAACCCGGTCACTGTATATACAATTTTTTAATATAAATTTTAAACATGGACCTAATGCGTAAAGTGAAAACATTACATTTACTTATTTTATTTATTTGCAATTCATCATGAAAAACCATCAAAGTAATTTTTAAACAAAGCAACTTAGACACGGCATAAACTTAGACACGGACTCCACTCTTCAGCATAGTGGTGACCCACAAAACATTTCACGTCAGAAAAGAAAAATTCCGTAGTTTTTACGGAAAAATACCGGCAGCTGTGGTTGCCAGTAAACTACTGTAAATATATGGGATCATCCTGTTTTTATTCGTCCAATCAATTCACAGCGGAAACCATGAATACTGAAGACGATTGCCACTTCTGCTTCACAGGGACTGCAGCATAACATCCATGACTTGATGTTTTAATGTTGTTTAAAGTCACCATTATTGTGATCAGTGTTTACTTTAGTTGTGCTCTTTCATCCTTCATTTGCTAAACAGTGTTTTTCTTTTGGTTGTTTTGACAGTGTTTTTTTAAAACATAGATTTCACAGCAAATAACATCAAAAAAATATGTGGGAAGATTCTTTTACCTGTTTTTTAGACAGCTTTTGTTTATTCATGATTTTGCTTAGTTTCTCATTGGGTTATTGTTATAACAGTGAATGAGCTTACATTGGAGACCCACATTTCCTGCAACAAACCATTTAAAGAGTCTGCATTTGATTTTTGACTCAGACATCAAGAATCAGTGTATGGATCTCAACAGTGGTGACCAACAAATGAAAAGCTTACTGCCGCAATGCATGCTGGGAGTCATTGATGACTTTTGTACTTTGATGGTACCCAGAATGCATTGTATCTATCTTAAGAGTTTTTTTGGTTGTCACCATTGTTGAGACAAACAGATTTATTCTTGATGTCTGCTAATCCATTTTTCATGTGCATGATGTGTTGTTAAAGACCTTAAAAATATAATTTAATTTCGTACAGTAACACAAAAGAGGTGGACTAAATCAGTGCCTAAACTCTAAAAAAGGTTATGACACACCCAACAAAAAGTGATATGAAATCAATTTTGATTAGTTTTTCCACCTGTTTTAGTTTCAACACATAGTTATAAAAACTAGGAAAAGTCTTAACATAAAAGGCAAAGGGTCAAGATCCCAACTAAAGCAAACACTCATCACCATAATGGTGACTCAACAAAAACCGTCAACATGTAAACTTGTGTTGATTCTCAATAAGAACTTTTATAAACGTACAACAGAAATAAAGTGACAGTGGTGTCTGTAAGTGAAGGTGGTAATAGTTTTTACAAGTTTGTTTTAAACTCCACAAACACTATGTAATTTCACTGTTAATTTTACATACAATTTTACAGTGTTTTTCTGTATTTTTATGGACGTTTTCTGACAACAGGTTTTTTCTGTGAAAACTACAGAATTTCACTGTTAATTTCACGGGCACACTATCCGACATCTCAGCTCATACCCCTGATTCTCTCATATACACCCTTAAGAAAAGCAAGACAGACCAGTTTGGGGAGTCACTTCCCTATTTACATTTTTCGACTGAACTCCTTCCTCAGTCCCTATGAGCCTCTCCAGATACTCCAACCATTCATCTCCTCAAGAGCCACTCTTTCTGGCAGAAAACAGAAAACTGGCCACGAGATCTTGGTTCAGCAGACATTTTCAAAATGTTCTCAGCTCTTCTGGCATATCACCTGAACACTACTCCATTCATTCCTTTCGGATCGGAGCAGCCACAACGTCTGCCAGCATAGGCATCTCAGATGAGACAGTCAGAGCCCTGGGTCGCTTGTCATCCGAAGCATGCCGTTTGTACAGCCGTAATAATCTTAACGATCTCCTTCAAGCCCACATCGGCTCATTCAAATCTTTGGGGGTCTTTGAGCGATCTCTCCTCCCGCCGAGACGAAGCCCCCACTCTGAGTCTCCCTTGACAAGACTCCCCGATCAGCCGGACGAGAAAGCCTCCACATTTTCTCTTCTTGTTATGTTTATCAATACTATAAAATTAAATTACTACACATTACCATTGTGGCGTGGTCCTTGCTCGTGAAGGAATTATAAATAAACGTTTTGGGCCCTCTAGTGAGGAAGCCAGAGCACAACAACATCTTCACTATAGACCTATATGAGCTGCAGGTCTGATGCTTCAGCAGAACACAATCAGTTTCTTTTGTAAAACAAACATTACCGCAGATAATATGGTGTAGAAACTTCTATCCTCTATCATAATACATTTCAACAGTAACAATAATATAACAACAAGACATATTTTTCTGTGCAGGATTATGCACGATTACATCGTTAGGATGTTATAGCTAAAGATTTATAATACAAAAAACGAATGATTAATGAAATGTAAAATTATCCTGTAAAAAGCGAAACTACTATAACTATTATAGTAAAATAAAAATTTTAATCAAATCTACATTTTCTTTAACCTAAACAGACAAAGAAAGAGTTGAGAGGTAGCCGGAGAAAACATAACATGATGAAGCTTGGTTGGCCTACATAGATTTTTATCTGATCCCACCGGCTCGGACCTTCACGTCACTCGACCAACATGGAAATAACCCTTAGAAGTTAAAACACCTGTCATCACATCCAATGCAATCTCATCCAAGTCTCAAATTTGACTCTGTCAGCAGCACTATACACTCTCAGTCATAGTCATCGCATTATACTAAAAGAAAATAATGAATCAACGTTTCTTAGTATCGAGATTCACAAATGTGGACTTGCAGGTTTGTCTTTGAACATTCTGATCTGTAAACATCGTTACTGAATGTGCAAATAGTTGGGACATTTTCCATTGGGTTTCTGATGTGCATTGTCAGTTTTCACTACACTTTAACTTAAATTCAGAAAAACAAAAGGGCGATTGTGGTAAGAGGGCGAAATGTACCTTTAAATTCAAGGGAACTTCTCTTCCTTGTTTCTCATTCATACTGTTTGTTTCTGAGGAGGATTGTGATGAGGGGGTCATCCATTAATAACACATTGTATACAACTCAAAATCCAAGACACTCACTGTTGTTTTGATGTCACAGATGTTGTCAGGAAGTTTGCAGCATTACATCTGGAGTGACGTCACAAAGGAAAGCCATGCCAGGGCTTGTCGTAATGTAAGGGTTTGCCTGTATGAATCCTCCCTTTCCCAGTAACCCCAGCTGACTGTAGCAGCTCTTCAAATCAATCGTTCGCTCCTCTTCCCCTGCTGAGAAAACTGCTGGTGGTCTGGATTTTAACATCCAGCTGCTCATTGTGAAGGAGATCATCATCACAGAGATTGTGGAATTTCCCCATTTCAATAATCTCTGTAATCCCATGAGCAAGACCAGACATTTTGAGGACCAGATGTTTCTTGACATTGACATAAATGGGAATGTCGTGATGTTTTATCAGCAACAATACTCGATGTCAACAGTGCTATTGGTAACAAGACTCAATTCATCATTACTGCATTAGGAAATGACATCGCTGCTGTTCACATGCTTGCAGAGAATTTGGAACATATTTAAGCAACTTTGTGTCCAAAATCTGTGAGTTTGCCTTTCCATGGGGTTGTTTTGTGGTATTGGCCCAAGTAAGAGAGGCCGGCTCTAATGATCCTCAGCTCTCTTCTTGGCAACACTAACAGCGAATGATGTTTCGAATGTGAGTCGCACAAAAACGTACAACTATTAGACAAAATCTAGGCTCAGCCTAAGACATCACACAGACCGTTGGCTGAACGTCTGATGCATATATGGCACACTTTACAGAAAACACTTCGGGGGTATTGAGGTCGTCATCTGATGTCCGGCCAGTCTGGGAGACGTGTGTGTAGCTTTCTTTAATGGTCCACCTGGAAACAAAGCGAACTGTGACAGGTTGTTTACATGTCGGTCGATCTCTCACTTGGACAGTCCCCTGGCCAACCTTTCTGCCATCAGTCTGAAGGTCTGGCTACATGAGACTGGACAAAAGCACCCCTAAACCCAATGTCAACCAAAGCAGATCATAGAGGTATGCAAATTGCCATGAGATTGTCAATATTTGTATGACATTCTGAGAGTTGTCTACACTGTAAAAAAACTAGACGTAAAAATATAGTGAAATGCATGGCAGCACAGGGTGCCAAAGGTTTACCATTAACAGAAATAACGCTACACCCTGAACTGAGGTCACGTGTTTAAACTGTGAACATAAGAAAACCTGTGTCTACCATACAATAAAATAACATGTTTTCACTGTAGTATGAAATGATTTGTCTGTTAAAAAAAAAAAATGACTTCAACTAAAATGGTTGAATATGGTTGAAAAGCAACAGTATTCAAACTTTAAAAGTACACTGATAAAACTTTATGTGTGTGATTTACTACATTTAAATAAGTACTTTGTTAATTGGGTTGTTTATTCAACTTCTATTATTATTCTATTTTGTTTGTGTACAAAGCAAGCAAAGACTATGAGGTGATAGACTGCACAACCACATGAAGACTCAAAAGTGGACAGACCATAGAGCTTTAGCTCTCTTATATAGAGATGTGCTCTGTGTCTCATACACAAACACAAAACACCATCAGGGTAACACACGTAAATGATCGCGTAAACATTAACTAAACAACTTATAATGTTAAAAACACTCACATGTACACAGCTGCTAAAACAAATATATAAAGAAACTAAGTGATGAATGAAATATGACATGTTGTGCAGAGTTTAACAGGGAATTGTGGGAAAGTCCTTTACAGTTTTTCACATTATATGTGAAGGTTATTTACAGTTTAATTCTACAGAGATGTCAGTGTAAAGAAATAGTGAAGTGCACGGCAGCACAGGGTGCCAAACATTGACCATCAACAGAAATAAGGTCTGTACACTGTGAACTGAAGTGACGTGATCTGAACAAACTGACTGTGAAATTAACAGAGAAATTCTGTAGTTCTAACACAAGTGTTCTGGCAACCAGTGTTTTCTGTGAGAAATCCTCATTAAACTCTACAAACACCATCACCACCTTCACTTATTACAACACCACCTTCACTTTATTTCTCTTGTGCGTTTACAAAAGATCTTATTGACAATTAACACAAGTTCAGATGATGACGGTTGTCGTTTAGTCACCATTATGCTGATCAGTGTTTGCTTTTACCTTTACCTAGGTTTTGAGAGTCATCATCTACTGGCCTGTCTCCATTCATGTATTCAATGGTTACCAGACATTACAGTGTTAAATTATATTGTGAAGGACTTTAAAACACATCACGAACATTAAAAATGTCAAAACCATGAGATACGCAGACATCAAGATTCAACCTGTTCATCTCAACAATGGTGATAACTAACAAACTATTCAGATAAACGCAATGCATTGTGGGTACCATCATAGTTCAAAACTCATCAATGATTCCCAGCATGCATTGCAACATGAAGCTTTTCATTTAATGTCACCACTGTTCAGATTCATACATTGATTATTTATGTCTATGTGTGAAAAACCAGCTCCCGTAATTTAATGTACATTATGTTTTCAAAATCTGTTCATATGAATGTTATCGCAAGAAATCTGTGCTTTGAGCCAAATCTCTTTCACACAGATATAACAAAAACCCAACAAAAATATGAATCACGTAATACCAACACTCAACTAGATGACGATTCACATCATCATCATCATCATCATCATCAACCAGACAAATAAATCTGATCACTTTCTCTTTTGAGTGTCCTTCATTTTCCAGCCCAAAGAGAGATCACAGTATATTAGATGAAGGGTGAAGAGCTCAACTAAAGTAAACACTGATCACATTAATGGTGACTTTAATAACAAGGAAACGCCAAGTCATTCATGTTCTGCAGCATGTTGATTTGTGAAAGTCCCTGTGAAGCAGCAGTGGTGATTGTCTTCAGTTTTCTGACATATTTCACAATGAAACTTAATATTGAATGAGGAAGAATAGTGGGTGTGGCTCATGTTTTCTACTGTGATTTGATTGGATGAATAAAAACAACATGTTCTGCTCAAGCCGTCAAACTCACTTCATCAGAGAAAGATCATCACTAGAGGACAGAAGTGCATTTTCAGATTTCATGATCATTACTTTTGTTTAAAAGAAAACATCGTTTTTTCAGTAACATGGAAAAATGTCAATTTGGTGTAAATGTATGGTGTTTTATGGACTTTTACTATTTAAAAAAAAAAAAGTGAAAATACTGTTACGTTACACTGCATTTTACCTGAAAAAATACATTTATTTTTTACAGTGTACAGATAGCATCTAATTAATATTTACATTTATCACAAAGAACTGTGAATTCTACATGGTGTAAATAGAATATATAACACAACTAGTACATGTAGCCGCTGCTAAATTCAACTGGGAAAATATAGACTGTATTTGGTGTCAATGTGTTTTTTTAAATATTTTTTACAGTTATGATAAAAATGTGATATGGCTGTGAAATTCTAATGGATTTTTCAGTAAAAATACACTTTATCCAACTCTGACAAAAAAATAAACATGAACATTTTTTAAAGGACATGTCAGGTTAACAATACACAACAATGACTTTAATTTAAAGGAAATGGAGTGTTTTTTCCAGTAACACATTTAATCAGTTAAAGAACAGGCGACATGTACATTAGGTGTCAATGTATGCTTTTTTATAGAATTTCACAGTTCTGATTAAAATGAGATGTTACTGTTAAATTCTACTGTTTTTTCTCTGTAAAAATACATTTATTTTTTACAGTGTAGGTAGGGTCACTTATAAGCTTCAGTTGCCTATGCAGGCAGGAGACAGCTGATTAGGTTTTATAACAGAGCCAGTTAGTCTAATGTAGCAAAGGCCTTGTACTGAAGTGGATAGAGAACATGATTTATCAATGAGAGGCATCCCATGAGTTCCCCCTGACTAGGGTTGGGGTTCGATTTAATTTTAGCGATTCCGATTCTGCTTATGGAATCCGGTTCTTATCGATTCTCTGTTCCGATTCCAATATTTTTTTGGGGAGAGAAAATATAGCAAATACTTAAAGCCACATTTAGGCTATAACCAGTAGACTGTAACTGTTAACTGTGACAATTCGTTAAATAATTAAATAAATAACACTTCCATTAAGGAATAACCAGAAGCAATTACAAACCAAACTATTTAAGTATAACACAAAAATACAACATCAAATATATAACACGCAGTTGATAGATCATCCATTATCTAAACAATTATTTGTGAATAAAATACTGAATTCATTTTAAATAATTCAAATGAATATAATTTAAAATAAACTAGAACATGTTGTCCTGTAGCTTCCCGAATGTATTTAATTGTGATCACTATTTAAAAAAATAAAGTAACTCAAACAAAACTGATTGTCTTTTCATCTCTATCTGTGTTTTGTACCTCAGTGTAATACGCTGCTATTGCTGCTAATATTGGCTGTATCTGATGCGTTGTATCAGGAGGACTCGAGGCTGGAGACTTAAACATTCCTTCAGATTAATGCCGTGTTTCATCATAAATGAGGTACTTCCCCCTTGCACGAAATATCTTTACCACATGTATTGCATGTGGCAATGCTATCATCTTTTTTCGCAAAGTTTCACCAAACTTTGAATGTTTGCTAAGTTCAGTCAATAGTGCCGATGGTAATGAACTGCGCATGTGCGTAATGAGATAAGGTCGTGCGATACAGATCAGAGGACGAAACGCATGGCGTCCGTATCTCCTTTGGCCTGCAGACAGCGGATAAATGACAATGAGGCAACGTGACACTGTGGTGAAGCACCTGTCACCAGAAGGTCAGAGTGTCCCAGACAAGAACAACGTGCAGATGGACAGTCCTAATGATGCTGAATATTTCAAGAAACACTGGAAATAATGGCGTGTCAGCAGAGGGGCTTTGTTCCGCAGCTCGCTGCATAAGCTGTCCATACTTGCAAGATCAAAACGATGCCCACTAGGTGTTCATTGGTGAAAATTAGAAGCAGAACTAAACTTTAGCAACAAATGTGAAGATAAACCTAATGATATCATATCCCAGGTGAGAAAAAGTGCACTTCTGCAATGTACTTAAAGTGCTCTACTTTCACACACTAATTTTGTGCTAAAAATGATGCTTTAGTACTTCTTTAAATAATCTTAGGAACATCTGAGTGTCCTTCACTGTGCTTTTTTGAGACACCATAAATATAACCTAAAATCTGCTGATAACATACTATCTCTGTAAAAAAAAGGTGACATTCAATTGTTTGGCTGCTGCAGCTGTATTATCAAACATTTAAAAGTCTTTAAAGGAGCAGTGAGATTTTAGTGGCATTTCACGTGTCTGGACCTGCTGAAGTTACAGTAAAACACCACTTGGTGGCGCTCAAGCACAAAACGGTCTTGCCGAGCACACATCGACCAAAGGAAGCAAGATGAATTCTTCTGTGTGACAAGCGAGTGTCAGAAGGCATAAAGTTGCACAGCGCCACCTTGTGTACCGGGGTATTTCTGTTTTTCATTAAGCGTCATCTATGTCAGGGATTGAATTTGCGATTAACGTCCCAGTCTGCGCGTACCTTCATTGGAAGGCCAGTTTTTAACGCGGCATGTCAAACCAAAAAAACAAGCCCGAGGCGTTTAAAAAAAATGACGCTTTTACACCGGACGTTTTACGCGTCGGTGTGCACACTCACATTGGCGCTCTTTGTTTAATCATGATACGTTAAACATCGACGATAAACACGCGCGATTATCGTCTCGGTGTGGGCGGGCCCTTAGAAGGTTGCAGCCCCCAAATTGGAACACAGTTTACGTCAATAGATCCTCCAAAACATCACACACTGGACCTTTAGCACTCTGCACAGTCTTCTTTTGCTTCTCGTTCTTTCGTGGAACACAAAGGAGTGGCTACGCAGAATGATCACAGTGTTTACGATGAGTGAATATACACAGTAATAGACATATTAGTGTTTTGTGCCAAAGCTGTTGACCTGGTGAAAAGCGGTTCAAAACTGAGTTTAAAAACAAGCTGTCTGGGTGATAATGTTTTATGCTTCCAGACAAAGGGACACATTGATATTGGTCCAGCTCAGTTTTCTCAGACATTCCACGATAAAAAAAAACATATTACATAAAGAACCACCACACTTCTTTAAAACTCTTAACCCATCCAATTTTAAATTGCAGGTACACATTTAGGATTGTAATGCATTTAGTCTGAAGGTATCTTTTCGTGAATGATGTCAGAAGCTGTGAAGAAACAGGATACAGCTCAGCGCTTTCATTGGTACAAATTCTCAGAATCGTGACAGGAAAAAGCACTTTGGCCTGCTAGACCAAAAACACCAGATCAGCTCAGCAGATGTTGTGTTACCATCAGATCTGAACACTGAAACAAGCTTTTGATCATCTTGCAGGCCAGCAGGATCATCTTGCATGGCATGTTATTGTCTCTTTTTAATTCTCCTGAGTAATTCTAAAAGGAACATGTTAGACAAAGCAAACTGTATGAGCACTAGTCTGGGTGAAGCAAATGTGTGACCAATGACCACTTCATCCAACGCTCTCGATACCTTCTTATAGAATGTGCAGAAAGAACCAGTTGCTTACAATACAATCAAAGACAGCCCACATTAGGGCTGCAACGATTAGTCGACATTATCGATAACATCGACAATAATAAAATTGTCAACAAATAATTTTGTTGTCGGGTAGTCGTTTGATTTCACCTGATGTATTTTAAGGACCCGCAATAACGTGGTTTGACCTGTGGGGCGCTGTAGCACGACTACCCTTCAAGAGGCAATGCAATAGAAGAACATGTGACAATTGCCACAGAGAGATTTTTGCATTTTACGCCTATTTCGCCTAGCATATAATCACATTAACCCACCTTCAGTTGGTTTATTGAAAGGCACGTGTGTAATGTAATGTGACAGGATTGCATCCATACTGTGAATTTAAAATGCATCCAGAGTCACAGAGCGAGCGTCTTGCAGTGAGCGAGGAAATATACTGCAAACTCTTTCTTGATCCCCCAAAAACATGTTCTCTTAGAAGCTGAAGTGTATCATTTAAAATGCTCCATCTGTACCTGCATAAAAGGATTAAACGTCCCGGCTGAATAAACAATAGAATCCTGCCCAAAATACCATAGAAAATGTCATGGATTATGGTAATTGAATGGGTTGTAATGGAAACTATAATGGTCTAATGTTTATTGGTACGTGATGAATTCTATTGGTAGGAATAATGCCCAAAACACACCACAAAAATGAAAATTGAATTTCTTTGATGGGTTCTATTGGGTTTCTGTTGTTTCTTTCCAGCTGGGGTAGCCTACATTTATCTTAAATAAATCATGTAATTGATCAGTCTTTAGAATCATTAGTTAGAACATTATTATTTTAAAATCTATGGAGTTGTATACAAATAATTTGTATAATTTTAACATTTAGTGTTGTACTGACTTGGTTCCCTGTATAGTTTTTACATCATTAGTTGAGTTTTTCCTTAAGAAAAAAAACTTTTTTTACATTTACGCATTTAGCAGACACTTTTATCCAAAGCAACTTACAGTGCATTCAAGCTATACATGTTTTATTTATTAGTTAAAATAGGTCAAACTCAATATTTCAATGAATTGCAAAAACAGAATAATCGATCAAAACCTACTGATTAATCTGTGAAATAATGGACGATTTGTCGAATAATCAATTATAAAAATAATTGTTTGTTGCAGCCCTAGCCCACATCACCACCGGGCCTTTGATGCTGGTATCTGTACGATTGTTCATTAAAACACAGCAGAGAATGGCTTCAGAGAGACTACTGATGTTATGACGAGATCAGGTGAGAAAGAAATGCCATCCGCGGAAAAAAAACTGCACAGTATATACATGCATTTTTATTTACCGCTTTGTCTGCAAAAATTCATCATCTTAAAAATTGCAATATTATTACATATTCATACAAAACATCAACGTTTTGTTGGACTAGTTTGGGTTGGAGCCCAGCTGAGCATTTGCATGATTGTTTGGACAAAGTCCAGCAGCCTGTGAATGGAGAAAATACATATGATGCTGCATTATATCCGTGAAAGAAATACAGATAAGGGCCAGAACGGAAGAGCGAATGCAAAGCACTGACAAATTCAGTCCACCAACGCAAACTAAAAGCGCAAGATAATAAAAAGCTGTGCAAATACAGACACACTACAGACTGTCATTCAGTTATGAAGGCTTTAGGCAGAGCTGTGCTCCATCCAAGTGTTTCCAGAGCTGACAACAGGATTCACTGTAGTGTAAACTGAATTTGCATTTGAAAACGCAATGCAATTTAACATTTGTTACTATCATTTATTCAGAAGCACTTCAAATTGAGCAGGGTTGCAAAGTTATTTTCAAGAACAATGTTTAAGTTTTGCATAATAGTGACTGTACAATATTTTAGGTATAGGAAAGACATTTTGAGTTTCACTTCAGGGCTAGACTTGATTTGCCATTGGGATGGTTTTTCTTAAGGAGATCTGGCAACCCTGAAAATTGAGCCATAAAGCAGACTTTAAACATTTAAACCTTCCACAGAACTGCTGAGAATTCCCTTTTTTACTTAAAAAATAAACAGGAAATAAAAATGTCCAAATTGAGAAAACGTCAGCGAATTAATAATGACTCTAAATCAACAATCAGCTTTATGGTCATCGAGTACTATAGAAATGCGCAAGTAGGTTTGCACATCCTTAAGCAACGTTCTTGTGGCAATAACAAACCTCTCAAAGGAGGCGATAAACTTCCCTTTAAAAGGCTTGGCTGCCAGCCAGCCAAGTTAATATTCAGGTAACTAGATGTAAAACACAGTAGTTTGTTTCTGAGGAGCGCCATAAAATGTGTCCCAAATGATACCAATGCATGCACTCAAGCTCACTGCATATACAGCGCACAAAATAAACAGGCAAGAAGATTCGATTGACTTCATCTTTACAGTAACATCGTTTTTATTAAGAAAGAGGTTAATAAATAAAACAATGGAAAAATATAATGTTTTGTCAATTGTTGGGAATTGCCTAAATATTAATAATTTGTTCTTAAAAGGTAAATAAATACATTTACAACGTAAACTGGTCATTTACAATTGGGCAGAATAATCACAAATTATGCAAGAAGCTCAACAAGCTAGCACCTTTAAAACAAATGACTTTAGGACGAAACCGAGAGACATCCCAAAGTGTAAATATCAAACGCAAACCACAGTCCGGGGCAAAAAGTGGTCTGATGAGTTTGCACTGAATTATAAAATATATTATGCACTCTCTTATGTGTCACAGCGATTCAAAGTGAACGCTTGCGCCAACTGTGGTTTCATTCCATCCTCTCAAAACAAACAGTAATTGCTCTCTAAACTAACAAGATTTACCACAGAACAAGGATTGACGAAAGGAATTACGAAACGAAAAGGACCATGTTAGATATGCAAAGAGTTCTTTCCCATGTTAATGCCATGTTAAAACTGAATCACCGGTGTGCTGTATACGTCTGGATGATGAGAAAAGAATAAAAGAATGGTAATAATTTGACTGAGAACTTAAAGATTTGTTACCCTTTAAGAGCCCTTTTTTCTTTGTCGATAGGACAGAAATGAACAGGAAAGTAAGGGCAGGTGTGTGTGCTTGTGGGCAAAAGCGTTCAGCGGACCAAGAGAAAGGTTAGACCAGCTAAACCCACTCCTGCGGCTGCGAACAGTGCGGTCTTCATCGAGGACTCTTGCTTTAACTCTCTGGCGGTGTGGAAAAACCTGTAGAAACCCTCCTGAAACAGACAGAAGGAATCAGGGTGAGTTTAAGCATGACACGATGAAGACAAACGCAGCAATTGAAGACGGTAACATAACGTCATGACCAGTTCCTCACGCTGAGCATTTGGGAGAATGACCTAACACTCACCCTCACACCCTGTCTACAACGGACACGACACGACAAAAGACATTGGAAAAACGCATTAGAACCCATTTTAACATTACATTTTGTCCACACTGGATGTGGCGCGGAGCGACACGACATACCCATTAAGAACAAGCAGGTTGTCATGTTGCGTGGCGCAGGTCACGTATGGTGTGGACACCGTGTCAGCGGTTAAGACATGAGATCATGCCCTCTCTACTCTTCTGCCAGTTCTGTAACATTACACCCTATACACCTAAGCTATTGTTAGCTTAACCACAGTCAAGCTCTGTAGCTGTTCTACAGACTTGTTTCCTGACCGATGCTCACTAATCGACCATTAACTGGTAAGACTAAAGTCAAATTACAATTTGTGTATGTGAGCCATTAAAAATAGTTTTTTTTAGATTATAGGAGACTTTGTTAACAATAGTAAATTAATAACCACGAACTAACAATGTTTCTGCAGTTTCAAAACAATGCAGCTGACTCCCTAGCAACTCTTATCATGCAAAAACAGCCCAAGAGACCGTCTGACTGACTGACGCGTAAAGCAACCAATGACGATACGGCATTGTTCAGCGCCATGTTTACGGGCGTGAACATGTCGAGGTCCCTGTGTTTGAAGCTAAACATGGTTTCATAATAAAAGTATAGTGCCATGTTTTTTTGATGGATTGACTGCCATTATTATACTCATGGTTATACTACAAATACCTTGGTTAAACTAATCTCTTAAAAATAGAGGTGCTTCAAAGGTTGTTCACAGCGATGCCATAGAAGAACCATTTTTGGTTCCACAAAGAACCATTCAGTCAAAGGTTCTTTAAAGAACCATCTCTTTCTTACTCTTTTCATAATCTGAAGAACCTATTTTCGCCACAAAGAACCTTTTGTGAAACAGAAAGGTTCTTCGGATGTTAAAGGTTCTTTATGGAACCATTTAGACAAAAAAGGTTCTTATACGGCAGCAAAGAACCTTTTGAAGCACCTTTAGTTTTTTACACCAGACGTGGCGCGACAAGAGACTATAGAACGCATTATAATTAAACATTTTGTCCACACTGGATGCGACATGACAATCCACATCGCGCCGCGTCTGGTGTAGACACGGTGTAAGAATGTATTACTGAAGCAAAACCATGGTGAATCATTGCTTCCCATAGTTTAACTGTACTAACACTATGTTTGCTGTAGTAAATCCATGGATCATTTTGGTAAGGGAATAGGAATAAGCCCAAACCAAAGTAAGTAGCGTTTAACTTTACAATCAGGTTCTATTTGTACCCCAAGTAAATGCATTGACTAACATGAACTAACTATGAATAAATGTCATTTCTGAGTATTCATTAATCTTCATAAGTTCTACTAAATGCTGAAATGACCATGATCTAAGATGAATAAATGCTGTTGTTCATTGTTAGTTCATGCTAGCTAATGCACGTATTACAAATACAATCCTACTGTAAAGTTATTAGAGTTATACATAGATATGGAAATTTCACAAGCACATACGGGTGTAACTGCTGCGCATAACTGTCTGGAAGCAGCAAACAAACAGAAAGCTTCTTCAGACACAACACCTGCTCTACTGCTCCAGGCGAGTCCAGGTGCACAGCTCATAATCATACGCAATAGAAACCAACCATGCGCTTTAGACACAATAGACAAAATGGATGAGAGGCCTTTCTGCTTTCAACAGCTGTCACATAAAGACAAAGACAAAACAGAGCAGAGAAAGAAAGAAAGAAAGAGCTACGCCAGGCCTCTCAAACTGTTCATTCAAATGCATGTTGCCATTTGCCTTATGGCACAAGACTTGGAGTTGAACTGTACCATATCAAACATCACTGGTGGCATCCTTGTAGATTAGACCAAAGAATATAAACCTAAGGGGTTAAAGAGACTGTACACATTCTGTCATGTTATTCCCCACCTGTAAGAATGCATGATGCCACAAACGATTCACTCAGGCATGAGTCACAACAGACAAGGTTGAAGAGCATGAGCACAGTCAAAGACCTTTGCTCGGTTTCTTACACAAGGCAAGCAAATGACTTTAGAAGACTTATACAGAATACATTTCTGATCATTTTATGGACTTTGACAGCCTCTGGTCACTGTATGAAAAAGCACCAGCGACCTTTTCCAAAATACCTCCTCAAAAAAAAACGGACATAAGAAAGTCACATAGATTTGGAAGGACACAAAACAACGATAGGGATGAAAGGATTACCGGTTTGACGGTTAAAGGAACAAAAAACGGCGTTTTTGATCTATTGACAGAAATGCAATACAAAACTATTTCTTCAGGTGTTTAAAGACCTTACGTAATGAATCGTTATGTTTGTAATATCTTAGAATAATCTATTTATATCTACATACAGAGCGGGCCTACATACATTGAATTCGCCGCCATGTTTTGTACAGCAGCCCTAAACGGACAAACAACTCTACAACGCGCGTTTCCTCTTCCTTTCCGCTGCGGTATCGTGGTGAAACGGATCGCGGGATGATTTGTGATCCGTACGGATCGTGCTCTCCGGTGCAGAATGCATGTGACCCGCGGATTAACTGAAAGTTTATTCATCATCGAGTAAAAGAGTAAAACGCACTCTCGCTCGCTCTCCAGTTTCAGCTCCAACGCACTCTCGCTCTCTCTATCCAGTATCTGGACGAGTACAATATTAAAGCGGTTCCAGATATTATAATAATATATATAATATATAATAATATTACAACAACAACATATCTTGGTATGTTAGTATGTTACTCATACTGATCCGAATCAAAGCAACCTCCTTGGGGATGATTTTTAGACGATCTTTCTCTCCAACGACTCTGCTGGAAAGTATCTGCAGTGGATAGCAGTGATACAAGCAACGATGTTTCTTTACAAAGGTAAGGCAATATATTAACGTAATTAATCATGTAACATGTATTCTATTGCGAAAGTTACTGTTACAATTCTATAATTAGATATATTTCTTGCGTGCTATCTAGTACACGCTGAGAGTAGTGAAGTAACTAAAGTTAGCTAATCGTAAATAGCAATGCTGTTCAAAGCGTTTGATCTGACAACGACATAGGCAGTTAGGTGTAAGTTAGTAGACGTTTGTCTCCCCCTTTGTAATATCAGGAACAACCGGAGTACGTACTGCAGGGACGGAAAAACATTATTCGGAGGTTATATGGCCATTTGTATAAAATGCTAACATTACCGTTTCAACAAAACAGTTGTTTGGTAAACATTGAAAAAGTGGAAACATTGAAAATGTTGAATTATCTTACCAGTCTAGCAGAAAACAGGCAACTTCGGCGTCGCCTTGAAAACATTTGTCTTTCAACAGTGCCTTCCATCTGATAATAGATACACCGATGTTTATCCTGGATTTCTGCCGCCGTTTGTCTCTAATTCGTCTGGCAGCATCACGTTTGCGCTTCTTTGACGATGGAGATTCACGCTCTGTCGGCGCTTGTGCACAATACGCATGGTCCTCCATTTTATCAAAACTTCTAAGACAGAACAATCAATTGCTTCAGCTAGACGACGACGACTACTCCTTCTCTCCGTACTACGACTTACTACTTTGCGCGTCTTCAACTCAGTGATGACGCAAGCTGCTTCTAAAAACACACGAAGAAGACCAACATATACGAAACGCGCTCTGTAGAGCTGTTTGTCCGTTAGAGCTTACTGTACAAAACATGGCTGCGCAACATAACAAATTCCATGTAGATAGGCCCGCTCCCTATGTAGATACAACTGGTTTATGTAATAAAAACATAACTTTTCATTACGTAAGGTTTTTATACACATCTAAAGACACAGTTTTGTATGTTATATTGCATTTCTGTTAATAGATCATACAAAACATCCTGCACTGTACCTTTAAAGGGACAGTTCACCCCCCCAAAAAATCTGTCATCTTTGTTCACTCTCGGCCGGTTGTTCCAAACCTGCATACATTTCTTTGTTCTGCTGAACACAAAGGAAGATATTTGGAAGAATGTCAGTAACCAAACAGATATCATCCCCCATTGACTCTCACAGTATTTATTTTCCCTACTATGGCAGTCAATGTGGGATGAAATCTGTTTGGTTACTGACATTCTTCCAAAGGTCTTCATTTGTGTTCAGCAGAAGAAATTAATTTGTGAAATTGAATGGTGACAGAATTTTCATATTTGGGTGAACTATCCCTTTAAGAGTGGAACGATTTTGTTATCAAGCTGTCAATCTTAAAATGATTTTATTTTTTGATGTTATTTGGATTAGGGACATGACTGATTCTGTTTCACAGTTATGGCAACCCTGTCAAATCGGCCTGTGAACACTCAAGAGCAAGCTGACGGGTGTATGATTATGAAAACTTATTTACGGTTGTGTTAACGGACACGAAAAATGGCGGACACATCTACATGTCTGGAGCACTCTGATGCGGCATCTAGTTATACATATCTATGGTTGTCTGCAGGCGTCATAGGAAAACACCTGCCGGGTCCTAACGCACACTCGATTTCTGACGACACGATAGCTGCATTGGAATTGGTTCACTTATTCAATAGTCCACTACATGGGGAAGAAGTGAATGAAAAGGAGTCAACAATATCGGACACTGACGTATATAGCCTGCGTGGACATGCGTCATAATCATAACAATGAGCTTATATTACACCTATTTGGATTGTTTTATAAAATAGTTCATTTTCACTTCATTTGTCACGTTTATTGTATTAGTTTATAATAAAGAAAACAACAAAACTGTACGTCACGTTTGTTTGCTCTTGTGTTTATTTATTATGTTTAATCAAATGATTTCGTATATTTGAAATAAAACACTGCTGTTTATCACATTCATTAATGTTTATTCTTAAAAAGTAGAAAATACTGCCATCTGATTTAATCGGGTAAAATTTTGGCCTGATCTCTCCTTGTCGTCATGTAATTACAGCTGATCTCCTGGAGAGGATATTTTGGCAGGGGACTGTGGAGTAAAACATTCATAGTTCCGCGCATTCGAGTGGAAGAAGTCAAACCAAGAAAAGAGACTTGGCGAGACGTCGCAGAGCAGTTTTAAATGTAGGTTACTTTAAAGAGCAGTATAACGTCCCCACAAGCATTCGCAAGATTCTTTGGCTTTCAGCAGTCACTATAAACAGAGCAGCCACAAGGCGGCGGATGCTGTTCTCCACCAAAAGATCCCCACCTACTGATTACAGTATAAATCTCTGACATTCAAAGGACACAGATGGAAAGAAAACCCAAAAGATCAAACACGCGGCACAAATGGGCTGGCCTTTAAAATACATGAACAATTACGAGAAATGTGAAGCGAGACATTTTCAACACCCACACATCAACCAAAACGAGAGCGTGGGCTGCGTGCGTGGCTAGGTTTCTCTAGGTGTGGAAACCCCCTCGCCAAATACTCGATCAGTTTTAAATTGAAACCTATGGATAACATCCAGGGTACTGCCTATAGTCAGTTTTTCACAAGCGCTGAAACCTCGATGGGTACCAGCTAAACACAGTATTGCTATGCTTACCCAGCCTCCGTTTTCCAGCAGCCAGTCTCGCTTTTCCCCACCCAGGTAGTCCGCTACGGTCTCGGCCAGTTTCGGCGAGCACTCCGAATTCCCTCGCCTGGAGAGAAGCTCACTGGCCAGCACTCCAGCGAAAGTAAAGATGGAGACCACCCTTCCCCAGTTCAGTTTCCCATCTCCCACCAGTTCCCTCATGACCCTGTGCAGACACTGGCTGGGATCGGAGCCGCAGGTGTCCAGGAACTCCTGGGAGAGCGATCTGAATTTGCTTCTGTGCTGCTGCTCCATCTCTTTGGCCAGGTATCTCATGGCCTGTGCTGACTCGCTGGGAGGCGTCTGTTGGATCCCGCTGCAGAATCCCACGTAATCTTCTGCCAGCACAAAAGTCTCTTCCCTCAACCAACAAGACATTTTCTGAAAGTCAGGATCAAACATACATGTATGTATTACGCCGAGCTGCATGCTTTTAACAGCCTTTTCTTGTCACGTTCGTATGGTGGTTTTTGCACACAAAATATAGCTGATCTGACTAATCATGCAAACAAAACAAAAACACACACCGTTTTCAGTATACACGTACATACATGATTTTTAGCCGAACAAATGGTATGGTTTCTGATATAACAGCTTTAACTATTGTTATGGTTGTGAAACTGACAATAACCGAATATCTCCTCCCAAAATGTCATCATATAAGACGTTTTACTTTCATTTCATTCACAGTATTACTGCACATGACACCTCGAGCGCACTGAACCCAGACATCAGTAAATCATTTATAATAACGGCCTTCATCTCGGTAATAATTCGCGGAAACCTCGGGGAAAGAAACGGATTCAAATGAACCAGTAGAAACCTCGAACTTGTTTAAGTAGCGATGACCCACCGCATAAACGTAGCATCTACGCAAATGAAAGATATTTGCTAAAACAGTATATTGTCGTGCGAAACACAAAGCCGGCTGCGCCATTGCGCACCAGAACACAAAGACGCGCAGCAACACGCAGTCCGTCTAAAACATACACACATATTTCTCTATCTAATCTAACTCTGTTTACATTTCACCCACATTTTCGTATGTATTCCAAGAATATTTGTGTACAAACGTGAAAACAATACAGCGACTCACCCTCCCAGCGATGTCAGACTGCGCTCTCCACCGACAGTTGCACAAGCGTCAGCCAGATCACAGATCAGACGCTCTTCCGACATTCCGCACTCTTTCACGAGCTCTTATCCACGCCTCCTCTCTTTTAGACACGCCCCTGCTATGATGTCATACGCCGGTCGTCAGAAAGGGGTATGTCCAGTGTTGCCAGAGTGGGTGGACAATTTCCAGCAATAGTATCCAGCTGTAGGCCCGCAGCCACTCGTTTTAGGACACACGATCCAGACCACCAGTCTCAGGCCGGAAGGGGCGTGCCGGCAGCACGCGTTTCGTAGACGTTGTAAACAATCTATGTATGTATTAAGTAGGTGTTTATCGCAACTATTATGTGCGCATCTTTCACAAAGTTTAAAATCGTTGTAGTATTTCATTGTTTTTTAATAGTTTTGTCTCATGGGGAACCCTTTACATTTTTTTATTCCAGGAAGAAATGGGAGTATTTTTTGTGTAAAACGCATGATAAAATGGGACTGAAAGTGAACTCTTCTTTTTAGGAGTCTTAATATCCAATTGTTTATTATTTCTGTTGCAATTATACATCTATTACAATTTAAAAAATGTGTTTTTTGTTGAAATGTTTGTTCATATGAGAAATGCAAGACTTTATTTCTATTTATTTAAATTCTGAAAAGTAATGTCTAAAACATGTCTATTTGACATTAATAGTCTACACTTTGTCCCTAATAGTCTACACTTTGTCCCTAAGTGTTTGTTAAAAACTGAACAGATATTGATTATTTAGATATTAATTATGAACATCAAGTAAATCATATTTTGAATTCTGAAAAATAAAGTAGCCTATATTTCACATTGAAAGTCTATACTTTGTGCCTAAGTGTTTGTTTCAAAATGAACAGATATTGATTATGTAGATATTATGAACATTAAGTAAATGTTATATCTAGCAAAATAGAAAGCACTATGCAAATAATAACTACATAAAAATGTAGGTTATGCATTTTCTAGCGTTTTCAGATATTGTACATAAAAGTCACCAAAATCTATGCGAAAATAAGAACATAAGCTACAAAAACTCTTTGGTAGCAAAACCATAACGCTTCTCCTTCATTTCCGGCCTAAGACTGGTGGCCTGGATCGTGTGTTCTGTAACGTGTGGCGCTGCGGGTCTGCAAAAACCGACCCAAATTTTAACTGCCAGAATAATGTGATAGAAATTTATCGCAATGTCAATCAACGATGATAATGATCATTTTATCTCCTTAAGACGAAGTATGACAAGAAGATCAAACGGATCGAACATAGCAAATTTATTAAAGAGAGTTAGAAAATATGACTAATATGTCCAGAAACCACTTCACTTTCACACCACGTAACGTTGTATAATCAATTGCATAAAGTTGTTGTGCAATTGATTATACAACGTGGTGTGAAAGTGAAGTGGTTTCTGGACATATTAGTTATATTTTATATGCACGTGAAGTAAAGCGATTCACGCCCACTGAGTGGCAGAAAGACTTTCTGCCACTCAGTGGGTGTGAATCGCTTTACTTCACGTGCATACCCTCTAGACCAGCGGTCACCAACCCTGTGATTATCAAGCAAACCTGAACACCTTGATTAGATAGTTCAGGTGTGTTTGATTGGGGTTAGAGCTGAAATCTTCAGGACGGTCGATCTCCAGGAGCAGGGTTGGTGACCACTGCTCTAGACCAAATGTGATCCTGGACCACAAAACAAGTCATAAGTAGCACAGGAATATTAGTAGCAATAGCCAACAAAACGTGGGTCAAAATGATAAATTTTTCTTTTATGCCAAAAATCATTAGGATATAAATATCATGTTTCATGAAGATATTTTGTGGATGCAGCAAAATCGTGAACAGAAATTATGTGTAAATCTCAATTTAAAAAAATTGACCCTTATGACTGGTTTTGTGGTCCAGGGTCACAAGTAAACATTTCCCAAGTTTCTTATGTAATTATTAACATAATTTTAAACAAATTTACACATCTAAAAAACAAGAAGGCTATACCGATCATCAGTGGTATTTATTGAGATCCTCATTAATTCAGCATTAAATTGTTTAGGAAAAATATATTTCTAAAATATATGCATCTATAAACTGATCATTTACTTTGTGACAAAGAAAGATATTGTTTTGCGTAAACGATATTTAAGCAACTCCACAGCAAAAAAAATCCACACTGAAAACACTAAAACAGTCCATTTAATTCTTCTGAATACAGTGTCTATAAACAATAATTTAGACAATAAAAATAATTAATACAGAGGGTATATAAACTGGAATAAAGCAAACTGTTTGTGGATTGATACAGCAATTAGCCATTTGATTCAGATCAACACTAGAACAACATTTGATATAAAAAAGACTACTGAAAAACTGAAAAGGGTTTTCTTTACATTCTAGCGCAACCAAAACTCATATAGTTATAATAATAGCATCATGTAAGCTACACACACTACTGCCATTATTTCATATATACTGTAACAATAAAGTAAATTTTAAATACAGTTTTCAATATTTTAGGGCCGGTTTCCCGGACAGGGTTTAGATAAAGCCAGGACTAGACAATAGTTAAATGAGGACATTTATTCATTTTTACAAGCATGCCTTACAAAAAAACATTACTTGCGTGGGTTTTGAGATGAAAGAAATGGCACTGATGTATCTTAAGATGTGTTTTCAGTTTAGACAGCTCAAACAGTTATTTTGGTTTAGAGTTAGTCTTAAACCCTGTATGGGAAACCACCCAGTCATTTAAACTAGACCGTTCCACAAGGTCTTTATTTTGAAATCATTACCATAAAAATATATCTACAAAAATATAATTAAAATATACTATGCTATTCTTAATAACTACTTAAATGAATTCGTTCATTTCGTTAATAGCTTTAGAGACAAGATCAATCACATTTATGAATTTGTGTTAAGAAATAGCCTGGAAGACAAGTACAGGTAAGACTCCCTACAGTGATACAAAGAAGTCCATGTAGAAACATCTCTTATCACACTGGTACAGAGCAACGCCTCAAGCCCAAATCTGCAGAAAATAAAAACACAATGTGCATGATATTGGTATAGAAGGATTACAAAAGGAAACCAAAATATGCTTTCAAATCCAAAAAGAATTAAAGAAGGTTTGGGGGGGTGTTGTGTAAAGTCCCTCCTGCTCTCAGGCTGGTGTAAAACACCTATCACTACAGACACACCCTTTACTATAAACTACATCTGGCCCAACATTACAATCTTATGTATAATGTTTAAACGCATTTACTGTACCAACGCCAGTTTAACTATTAACTAGTTTTATAATCTCATCACACTGTAGCTCATCATAACCTGTAACCATGTGTACATTCTCACACACGTTCACAAGTCAGAATGCAACGCACACATGATTTTTGTGCATGAAATTGCAGTTAGATGTACAGATAAAATATATTTGTGGATTGTACATATGCATTAGGATGAGTGCATTTGTAAATAGAGGGCATGTGGATTGCTGTGCGTGTGGATCTCTTGCGTGCATTTGTGAATTGTAGTGCGTGAATGTGGATCTTTTTAACGTGTATTTGTGGGAAGTTTTGATACTGTTTTTACTCCACATTACATGACCATGCCCCTCCCAAACTTAATTTAATAAACTTCACAAAGTATACTGTATAACAGGTCTATCAGACGGTTTGAATTTGTATGTGTCACTACTGTAACCACAGTATATGGGTAACGTATGACATGAAGCCTATATGGTCATTTTCCTCACAAGGTCCGGAGCTGGTACTCACCCGCAAGGTGCTATCCCATGATCCCGAGCAGAATGCCGTACCATCAGGAGAAACTCGGACAGTGCTGATCCGGTTTTCATGGCCAAAGAGAACTCCCACCCTGGTACCTTTCAGCACATCCCAAATGTTAATGGTGTAGTCATTGTATCCAGCAAACAGCAACCGACCTGAGAAAAGCATACCGAGAACACAAAAGATACGTGTATTTTATCGAATGTTCAGTGTTTTTTTTCTCCAGTTATAATCCAAAAATCCCCCCCAAATTCTTTGTTTCTCACACGCTATTGAAGTTATTGAGCATGGACAGCTTTTATAAAATACTTTAAGAAAAACAGCGCTCTGTGATTGGGCCAAACATCATATTTTATGTTCCAGAAAGAAAAATCATGGGGTTTTACAATACAAAAGTGAATAAAATAAATAAAAAGTTGATTTTTTTGGGGGGTGAACTATTGCAATGAAATGACTGATTTACTCATTTTATAGGGTTGAATTTTGTCCAAAAACAGAAACAATTTTATATATATATAGCAGCACTACAACTAATATAAGCCTACATGTTCTGTTACAAGTATATAATCACGAGTGAACACAAAAGTTAGACACAGTCAAGATATTTGCCTATCCTCTCATTTTGACGTCTATGTGTAATTACAGCTGATATTAAGTGATTCACTTTAGAAAATAAAGAAAGACCTAGTAATATTTCGTCCATCGTGGATGTGTTAGGGTGCGGTTCCTGAGCCTAGTCGAGGTGCCTCAAAGGCCTTAAACTGCTCAAACCCCGCAAATGCTGCTTGCAGCTTTACTATTTCACTGAATCAGTATACTGTCTTTTTTAGTTTATATATACAGTACTGTATAGCATATGTGAAGTTTATAGAAGAGTCAAGAGAACAATTCTGTCACCATGTACTCCCTTATGACTTTCTTCCAGAAGCCACTATTTTGAATGTTCACAAAACATGATGTGACCGAGGACAACTGCCATCTGCTTATGACTCGCTCTGTAGCTCTTAATCTCATTAGTTTACACCAAGTTGTCCTCTGTGTATAAAGATTAATCTCAGCATCATACAGTCACTGGTGAACATGGGTCATGTATTCTGTGCTGTGGACTTTGTGTGAACATCCGTTGTCAAATGACTTGTTCAGGGCAGCACTATATATATTTTTCAGAGTATTAACTACTATTATAGAAATGTGTTTGGCCCTTTTGTTTTTAGTCCAAATCATCCAGTTTTTACTTTTGTTGTATGCAAAATAACACAACATTACAGTGTTCTGCTAAACTTCTTTTGAGTCTCACCACTGAGGGAAAAGTCCACACTGGAGGCTCCAAATATGACACTCTCTTTAGAGTAGATGGCCACCTCACGGTCAGCTCGCAAGTCATACAGGCGACACTGAAATGACATCACAGAAGGGTGGATTGAGATGCTTTGACTGGCTCCTCATAGATCACTGGTTGACTAACACGTCACATAATTCGATTTAAAAGGAAAGACACGTTGCATGAACCTTGATCAGTGATATCAACATCAGACAAACAACACACACACGCACACACACACACACACGCACACAAGTCTCTAAACCTGCATTTATCAACTCATCAACATTATTAAAAGGGCATTAAGATAAAAATCTGATCAAATGACCAATGAAGGATTCACTGACTAAAGCCATGATTTGGTCATCTGTATGTATGTTTGAGGGAGCATTCAGTGTACACAAGGCAATTGGAAACAGACGTGATCATCACTGTTGTTCAGTAAACTCACCGTAGCATCATCAGATCCAGATGCAAAAGCATCACCACTAGGATAATACCTGCAAATAAACAAACAAATACATGTTAATGTATAGCATTGAAATTTCCAGAGACATAGAAATATCACCAGGGTCAACAACACTAAGCTAAAGATATGCTGTTCAGCATTTCTCGATGTATTGTGTCCATTCCAGTCCAGTGTCTGTTGAATTTCAACCAAATCAAACCTCAGAAGTGGCAAAATCATCCAATATGAAAGATTGACAGCGTGACAAGACACATGAAAACTGTGATCAAAATCCAGGTTATCGCAAAAAAAGATTGTGAAAATAAGAGAATATGAACTTCCTTTGCAGAATTTGAGGTCTGAAAAAATACAGAGCATCTTTTCTGTTATTTTCACCTGTTCTCCAGTTTTCATTTTCTGCAAATATTACATATTTTTATTAGAAATTTGGGAGAAATATATATAGTAATTCACAGAATGAAACATAAATGATCATTTTATCAAAACACATAAAACCTAAACATTAGTTTTGAAATGGTCTCTTAATTTTTTCCCCGCGGCTGTACGGGTATATGGGTCATTCTCTAGAAGTGGTGCAAATGAAAATGTTTGTATCTTTTCAATTAGATTTTATATTTGTATTGCTCTGTATCTGAAATGTATAAATTTACAATTTACGTGCTTTTCATTTATGTTTATTCAGCATGAACCCCCGAGCAAAGGCATGTCCAAAAGACTTCTTGGGGTCTTGGGACCTCTGCACAGAGTTAAAACTTGCGCAGATGTGGTGTTTTTCAGACTAATTTCAGCTTTCACATTGAAATAAACTTATTGAGTTAAATGATCTGAATGCAGTAAGACTGTTTATTTGCCCTGATGGCAAGCAACCACAGAATCAATTTAAAAATGGTTGATTTGTCAATGTTAATAGCATTGGATCAATATCACTTTTGAACCTGCAATACGTTGAGAAAAGTCTTCAGTCTTTGGTTTAGTTGGGCTTTTGACTCTTCTATTTTAGTGCTAAGTTAGGTTTTCTTGAGCCATTGTAATAGTGGGTTAAAATACATTTGTTGTGGCAAAGGAAGCTAAAATACAGTGAACTCGGACTTCTAAATGATGATACAGTATACTCTATTCATTACGAAGTTGTTTTATCATTGTTAGTCATTGGGTTTTTGTTATGAATGTGTCAGCTCTGCGATACTACAATATGAGGTTAAAGCATTGTTATGACTGTGATATTGTCTTAGGAACTAACAAATATATTCACTGCTAAACAACTGAATGAATTAGACACACAAAGACATCATCATATATGAAGCTCAACAGTGGTGACAACCAGCAAAAGAAAGCCTCATGCTGTAATGCATGGTGGGTAACACCATAGTACAAAACTCGCGGTTTATTGGTTTAACGGACACCATTGTTGAGGTTTGTATGATGAGTGTTGATGTCTAAGTGTTGCAGTAAAGTTATCTGTTTAATTTGCCAAAGTAATTTTACATTTGTAAACTAGAACATTTATGTTGTTGAGGTTTGTGTTATGAATGTTGATGTCAAAGTGTGACATTGAAGTAAAGCTGTTTATTTTGTATCAGCCAGAGCACTCACAATCAGTCATTAATCACTCAATATTATTTAAAACCACTACTATATTTTATTACTTTGTGTCTTTATCAGTGCACAGTCAACAAATACTTAAATGCAAGGAAAAGATGTATTTTGATGTTCGTGAAAATTTTGTCTAGACAACACAGGCATCTTGGTTGCAACAGTGCTTGCATACAGTTTTGCAATGCACTAAAATGTAAAATACTTTTACATGACAAAAAAAGTGCATACTTTTAGTTCATAGTATAAGAAGGCGAATTGGGACGCAGCAATAGACATTCAAGGAAAAACAGGTGAATGGTTTCATTGCCACATGGGAAAATATAATGGAAATTTGCTTGCAAATTTGGAAGATTTTTTCATCGTTGGTATAGATGTGTTTTAATGGTTCACTCACTTCACACAGTTGATGTCAGACTCATGGGTCTCAAAGGACTGAACGTTCTGCCCTGAGCGCATGTCCCACACATTAGCCTTTCTGTCACAGCCCTGAAACACACACAAAGCACTCCAGAGTGACAATCCAACATAACCGATTTCCCACACAAGGGGAACAATTGCCAAAATAGTGTTTATAGATGTGTAGACGGATGAGCAGGTTTTGAAGCTCTGACCCCTGACACAAAGGTGTTTCCAGTCTCAGAAGGTGCGAGATTCAGTGAGAGAACATCTGCGGAGTGACCATGGAAACTCTGCAGTAGTTGCGCACTTTCTACATCCCATAATGCACATGAGCCATCACCGCTTGATGTCAGAATCTGAAACACACACACAAACCTGCATATCATAACAATTACCTTTAGGGAGAAATATGGTATAGAGCAGGAGTCTCCAACCCTGCTCCTAGTGAACTACCGTCCTGAACATTTCAGCTCCAACCCCAATCAAACACAGCTAAAGCAGCTAATCAAGGTGTTGAGGGTTGCTTGATAAAACAGAGTTGGAGTTCTTGTGGAGGCATTGGCAAGGAATTTGCTTTCCTGTGGCTCAATGGTTAGAACAGGAGTGTCAAACTCAATTCCTGGAGGGCTGCAGCTCTGCACAGTTTAGCTCCAACCCTAATCAAACACACCTGATTCATCTAATCAAGGTCTTTAGGATTACTAGAAATCTCTAAACAGGTGTGGGTTGGAATTGGTTGGAGCTAAACTGTGCAGAGCTGCGGCCCTCCAGGAATTGAGTTTGACACCACTGGGTTAGAGCACAGCACTAGCAATGCCAAGGTCATGGGTTCGATCCCAGGGGATTGCACATAGTCAGAAACAAATGTATAATACAACGCAATGTAAGTCACTTTGGATAAAAGCGTCTGCCAAATGCATAAATGTAAATGGAATCGGCTGTTACCATGATGGCCTCATAAAGCAGGGGTCCTTAACTTCGGATTTCTTGGTCTACTTTCCTGCAGAGTTTAGCTCCAACCCAATCAAACACACCTGAACAAGCTAATCAAGATCTTCAGCATTCCTATAAACTGGCAGGTAGCCCTGATAGCAAGAGAGCAGATGAAAACCATTGAATCAATAATAATTTTTTTTGATTTGTTAAAGGGGTGATATGACAGGGCTAAAAGGAATATTATGGTTTGTTTTAGATGTAATGCAATGTGTATACACGATTTAAGGTTAAAAAACGCTGTATTCTCCACATACCATGCATGTTTGTATCTCCTCTTTGCTCCGCCTCTCTGAAACGCGCAGATTTTTTACAAAGCTCATGGCTCTGAAAAGTGAGGTGTGCTTTGATTGGCCAGTTAACCAGTGCGTAGTGATTGGTGGAATACTGCAAGCGCGTGACGGAAATGTAAGGCCTCTTACCATATTTGGAACATCAGGTTCCTCTTCAATTGTACTGACAGGTACGCCCACCTTACTTGTGTCTACATTTGGGCGGTCTTAGTCGAATCATACCACCAACTGACGTAGATTTGTGGGGGTGTGGCTACACAAGGCGTTTCAGGCAGGTCTGGGTGAGCATTTGCTTTTACATAGAATGCATCTTTTGTTCCGACACTTTAATTTGAGCAATTTTACATGTCCAATACATGCATGGGCAACTAATAACACACCAAAGACACAGAAAAACACGTATTCACGCCATATGACCCCTTTAATGTTAATTGCATTGAATCAATATCACTTTTGCACCCGAGATTAATGTTGAAACAATGTTGACATTTCAACAAACCAACATTGTTGTGATCAGTGTTTTGAAGATAGATGATCTTTGGCCAGTGTGAAAATGTGTTCAAATGCATTCGTTGTGTCAAAGAAAGACAAGAGTCAATAGGATCAGGTGATGATGGGGATTTCTAAGTAGTGATGTAATCGTTAAGTCGTTTATATAATTGCTCTTAAATGTGCTGTGTTATTAATGCGAGAGTGTTGGGAGATTCCAGTGCTATGGCCGTCATAGTCTCAACTAACAGAACATACTCAAAAATTGCTGAATCAATTAGTAATCAATAATCAGTGTATGAAACTCAACAATTGTGACAATCAACAAAAGAAAGCTTCATGCTGCAATGCATGTTGGGTAACATCATATTCAGGGATGCACATAAGTGGTGCGCAGGTGCGCATGCGTGACCAAAATTAAAAATGCGCTCTGTAAGTAAGTTTAGAACGCTCATTTGCGTACTGACATGGTTGAAACCTTTTGATGCACAATCACTGTTTTAGACCGACTAAATGTAATACTGGATAAGATTTCCATTTGTACTGAATGCTGCTAAAACTACTGATATCTCGTTTGTTCCCGGTGATAAACGGGACCTGGGTGTAAATGATGAAAAACGGAGTATTGGTAGCTCCGCCTTTGTTGGTTCTGCTTTCGTTACTAGAGAAGCACGCGGCACGCGCAGCCTCTGTGAATGTCTGGAACTGCACTGCGCTGCGCTGCACGTCTACCAAAACATCGCTTCTCTTAAACTTTCTAAAAGGACAAGCTGTTTAAACTTGACACTTGCACGCAGCTTGTGTTTCTCTATGCTATACTCGATCCTAGCTCCGCAACGCAAGTCTCCATGTGCGTTCGCAAGTGCACTTCCCAGCAACCTGCCAAAAAACAAAAAGATTGTCGTTTCAGGTTTCAAAATTGGTGTTGAAAATTAATATTTACTAATGTAAAAAGAAAAAAAAGAAGAAATACATTACCATTGTATTTTAAGTGTACTTTAAAGTAATATAAATATAGTATTATCCCACTTTATTATTTTGTTTATTGTTCATTAAAAAGTAACTACTTTTTTACTTTTATTTTTAATAGGTAAATATAATTTGTCACACTATGTGCAATGTGAGCACCAAACCGAATCTCCAGGTGCTCTCTTGAGAACCAGAACTTATGTGCACCCCTGATCATAGTACAAAACTCATTTGTAACTCCCAGCATGCAATGCGGTTGATCTGAATTAGTTTGATGATTGTCACCACTGTTGAGGTTTGTGTGATGAGTGTTGATGTCTAAGTGTGTCACTAAAGTTATGTATAATTTGACAAAGTAATTTTACATTTATATCAGTCATGAAACCATCACCATCAGAACATTCCAAAGCAGCTTCTTACTTTATTACAAATATTTCAGCATTACAACACTCTGGGATCAAGAGCTCAACCAAAGCAAACACTGATCACAATAATGGTGATTCATGTTTTTACATTAATTGCAGGTGCAAAATTGAGATCGATTGATGACAAATCAACAATTTTTAACATTGAATTAAGGGGTTTCTGTTGCGATTGAACGTGTTTTATTTATCACACAGAAGAAGAAGAAGAGAACAGGGGACAGAACTGCAGTGACACCTATTGAAGAAATTACGATATTACAACACTCCCACTAAATTTTTTTCAATAGCATTATGACTTTTCAGTAAATTATATTACTAAACAAAAAAAACTCATTTCTTTTGTTTAAAGAATGTCATGATACCATAAATCATATTAACATAACTAGTAAGACTCTTTTCTTAGTCCTTTTCTCATGTTAACCAATTTAACAACAACAAAAAAACAGTATTGGTAATCTGGTGTTACCTTAACCAGAATTAAATCAAACAGAGCCCAATCTCACTCCTAAAATGCTCAAACTTCTGTCTCATTAATGGTTTGGTCAAAATATCTGCCTTCATGTTTTCTGTAGGACAATATTGTAAGTGAATTATCCCGTTCTGCACACATTCACGAATGTAATGATAGCGAATGTCTATGTGCTTTGTTCTTGAGTGATCCACTGGATTCTTTGCAATTGCAATGGCTCCTTGGTTGTCCTCCAGAATCACCATAGGAGTAGTATCCATTCCAAGATCACTCAGTAGTCTTCTAAGCCAGACACATTCTTGAGCCGCTTGACTTAATGCAATGTACTCAGCTTCTGCCGTTGAAAGAGCAACAGTTGACTGTTTCTTGCTGAGCCAGCTCACTGCTTCTCCACTCAGTATGAACACATTACCGGTTGTCTAGTGACGATCGTCCTGATCTCCAGCCCAGTCAGCGTCTGAGAAACCGACTAAAGTTCCAGACTCTGATCGCTCATACTTGAGAGCAAGATTAAGTGTACCCTTCAAGTACCGTAGAATTCTCTTCACTGCCGTCAGATGTGCAGAACTTGGATTTGTATTGAATTTGGACACTGCACTCACTGCTTGTGCTATATCAGGTCGTGTGCCCAGTTCAGCATACAGTAGGCTACCTACCATAGACTGGTAAGTATTTGGATCCACAGGCTTGCTAACACCATCGTTCTTTCTTAGCTTTTCATTTACATCAGCTGGAGTTGCAGTGGGTTTGGTGTCATACATGCCATATTTTTGAAGAAGTGCTTCAATATACTGCTTCTGGTGAAGAAACACAAGGTTTCTTTCTCTGTCTTGGATGACAGAGATTCCCAGGATATATGACAGTTCTCCCATGTCCTTCATCTTGTAGCGCTTCTTAAGAGCAAGTTTTAGCTGTGTCATGCTTTCCATTGACTCTGTAATCAGAATCAGATCATCAACATATACAGCCAATATCTCCAGCTCCTGTCGAGATTTTATGAACACACACGGATCTGATGCACTCTGTTGGAAACCAATGTTCATCATGAACTCTGTGAATGTTTTGCTCCAGCAGCGAGGGGACTGCTTCAGCCCATATAGTGACTTCTTCAATTTACACACCAGGTGTTCCTCCCCTGGTCTGATGTATCCCTCTGGTTGCTCCATATAGATTTCCTCATCCAGGTTACCATTTAGAAATGCGGTTACCACATCCATCTGGTGCATATACAGATTATTCTGGACAGCGAAGGACAGCAGCGTGCGAATTGAGTTGAATCTTACCACTGGTGAGAAAGTTTCATTGTAGTCAGCACCGTATTTCTGCGAGTATCCCTTAGCGACGAGTCTGCACTTGTATCTCTCCACTCGTCCGTCACTCTGATGCTTGACTTTGAACAACCATCTTGATCCTATGGCCTTCCGATCCCTTGGTAGTTCCACTAAATCCCACGTTTTGTTTTCCAGCAGCGATTCGTATTCCATATCAGCAGCCTCCTGCCATTCCTTTGCTTTAGGACTCATCATTGCCTCTTTTAGTGTGCTTGGTTCTGAAACACAACAAACATTAGCATAATGATCAACAGCCACCAGATCGGCAAACTCAGCGTATCCATATCTCTTGGGTGGTTTTCTGACTCTTCCCGGTGTTTTTTCGGTTTCATCAACAGTAGTTTCAACTGGGATTCTCTCGTCAGTTCTCATAACAACTTCATTCTCTGAATGAGGAATATCCACTTCTTTTTTCACTTCAAAGTCAGATTCATTGAAGATAACATCCCGGCGAATTAGAATCTTTCGTTTTTCCTCGTCGAACAAGCGGTAGCCTTTGGCATTGTTAGCATATCCCACGAAACGGTGCTTCACAGCCTTCTTGTCCAATTTTCGTCTTTCTGTGTCTGGAACATGTGCATAAGCTACGCAACCAAACACTTTAATGTGACTTACACTTGGCTGTTTGTCGTACCACCTCTGGTAGGGCGTTACATGCTTATGGGTGGATGTGGGTAACCTTTTCTGTATGTAAGCTGCTTTTGCGACAGCCTCTGCCCAGTATGTCTTTGGCAGTTTAGCATGAGAGAGCATGGTTCTCGCTGCCTCAATTAAAGTCCTATTTTTCCTTTCTGTAACACCATTTTGCTGAGGTGCGTGAGGTACAGTTGTTTCATGATGGATACCTTGAGATTTCAAGTATTCTCGAAATTCTTTTGATGTGTATTCCCCACCATTGTCCGTTCTTAGTCTTGTTATTTTCCGTCTGCACTCATTGGATAATGTTCTCTCAAATTCCTTGAATTTTTCAAACACTTCACTTTTTTGTTTCATAAAGTATACCTTGCAACATCTAGAATAGTCATCAATAAACGTCACAAAGTACTTTGATCCACCAATAGATTCAGTCTGCATGGGACCACAGACGTCACTATGAACCAACTCCAATTTGCGTTTGGAACGTATTTTTCCCACTGGCTTGTAGGGCTTTCTTGACAGCTTGCCTTCAACACATGCTTCACAGAAATTATCTTCTTTTTCTGCAGGAAAGTTCATTCCCCTCACCAGATTCTTAAGTTCCTTCAGCTTGGTGGTGTGTCCCAGTCGCTGGTGCCACATGCTGGCTGACTCTACCTCACTTGATGCACAGTGACTGACAAGTGAATTCCCTTCAACATCCAACTGAAACAACCCATCAGATCTTTGTGTTCCCATTCCTCTGAGTTCTCCTTCTTCACTACGGATGTAGCAGCGAGACTTCTTGAATTTCACTGCATTTCCTCTTTTAACAGCAGCTCCCACTGAGAAGAGATTTCCTGATAACTTGGGAACATATAGCACATCAAACATTGTGACAATTTTGACATCACTGACTTCGAAGGTCATTATTAGTTTAACGTTACCAAATCCTAGAGCTTCAACAACTCTCCCGTCTCCAAGTTTCACAGATTGTGCTTGTGAGAACTGCTGGTAATCTTGGAGAATTTCTTCATTTGATGCCATGTGCTTTGAGGCACCAGAGTCAATTATACACTCGACTTGTCGCATCATTTGATCCTGGTTTGCCTCTTTAGCAACAAAAGCACTCGCCGAAGAATTATCTGAATGGTCACATGTTACATTTTTTGCTTTGTGGATTTTATTTCTTTTTTTTTCGCTTGGACAGTCACGTTTGATATGTCCTTCTTTCCCACACTTGTAACATCTCCACGAGCTGGATCTGTCTGCTTTCACTGTCTTGGAATTGCCTTGCATATCACAGCGAACTTGTGTTGACATTGCTGATGCCCCACCGGTCTCGACAGCACTATTGTTACCATCAGCAGTCACTCGTTTTTGTTCTTCATTTATTAATGCTTGCTGAACAAACTGCAGCGTTAAATTGTCCAGTTTTGTTTCCAGAGCAGTGACAATTGTAGCATAATTTGATGGCAAACTACCTAGCAGCGTTACAATTTGATCCTCCTCTTCAATCACAGCACCTATCGCTTGTAACTGGTCAGTTAATTCCTTCATACGCTTCAAATGTTCAGTTATGCTTTCTCCTTCCTTCATTTCACATCTGAAATATCTTTTCTTCAGAAACAACTTATTCGCAAGAGTGTCTCTCTCAAACTGTGCTTTTAATGTGTCCCATGCTTCTTTAGGGGTCTTACAGCTTGTTATCAGATACAACTGGGGCGTACTTACATTTAGCACCAACACAGAGAATGCCTTCTCTCTCCGTTTTTCAAATTCCGCTCTTGCCTGTGCATTTGCTCCCTCTGCCATGGTCTCAGTCTCCATTGCCATGCCCCATAATCCTTTAGCTTTCATCAAATGTTCCATTTGAAATTTCCATGTTGCCCAGTTCTCTTGTCCGCTCAGCTTCTCAATAAACAGTCTATCTTCCATTGTGAATTCCACAACACTGTCTATTGTACACAAAATCCTGTGTAAAAGCACCCTTTCTTAGCGTTGAACTGGGCCCATAACCTGTTGCGATTGAACGTGTTTTATTTATCACACAGAAGAAGAAGAAGAGAACAGGGGACAGAACTGCAGTGACACCTATTGGAGAAATTACGATATTACAACAGTTTCCTATTCTCTCTTGCTAGCAGAGCTACCTGCACGTTTGTAGTAAACCTGTAGTAAGATCTTGATGAGCTTGTTCAGGTGTGTTTGATAAGGGTTGGAGCAAAACTCTGCAGGAAAGTGGATCAAGAGGTCCGGAGTTGAGGACCCCGGTCATAAAGCTTACTTTCCCCCAAACCTCAGAGACCTCAGAGTTTAATGCGTGCCGTGAATCGCACCATTAACACCACCTGTGGCATAAACTGTTTAAAGAAAAAATGGAATACAAGAAGAAAAGAGCAGTTTCATGTACTTATTCTAAACAGATTTTCACAGTTTTCAATTACAGTTATTTGGTGTGAAAAATCGCTTTAAAAAACTGGGTTTTTATTATCAGTATTATTCCTCAAATGCTGTCAATAAAGCTTATAGGTGAAGTATGTATGAAGTTGTCATTTCTGTGGAATAGCCACTGGTTTGATCAAAAACACCCTGATCTCAGGAGAAAAAGTACTAATCTTACTAGGAAGTGATTTCGAATAAATGCGTACAAAGTAAATCATACAAAAACATATGCTTATTAGAAAAATGCAAGATAGAAGCTCCAGCCCCAACCTGTTACTGAAGGAACGGAATGCAAATCATATTAAAATGTACAAATAAATCCATATTAATTCATGCTAATTAGCCAAGTTGTGAAATAGTTACGAATTGCCATGAGAATGTGAATTGAAAACATTCCAGCTCCAAACTCACATGAATATTTGAGGTAATGTTCCTGGCTGGCAGGACAGTGCAATGTTTTGATCGTTTTTTTTTACCTTATGGAGACAGCAACCCACTACCCACGTAGTGTCTCTGTATATTAATATGTGATATTAGATTTTTTTTAATTACATTTCTCACAGCCATGCACTCATATAATAAATAGAAGCACACTCTGTAGTCTCTGTAAATTACACTTGACCTGGGCAATTCCATGCAAATGTCAACCTTACCATGAACTCAGATATCAATATTCGGAATTCAATATAATGAATGGATTCTCTGAGAGGTTATATTTCAAGTTTTGACCACAAATGTCACACCCATAAATGCTGGAATTGCCCACCTGTTTTTCAAAGGTGATTTCACCAGATCACTCAATTGTTTCCTTTTAAATCACTTTAGGAGGGAAAATCCCTTCTTTGTGCAGACTTTGTACTGCTCTTTAAATAACTATATTAAATATTGACAGAAAATATTTCACTTCATCTTTTTATTACTGTGTTTGGCAGGAACCTTAAAAGAGGAACAATCTCTGACATACTGTAATACTCCAACGAGACAGAAAACCCCAACTCATTCTTCCTGTAACACACTCTTCACAAACTGTTCTATTACTGCTAACAGCTGGTGCGATCTTAGACCAGAGTAAACACACCCGTCACATGCTATATTAGTTGTAATTTATGAAGTCTAATGAAAGAATTGTTTATTCAGGTATTAATTACTTGAAGCATTTGCTACTGTAATGCAGCATAAATGTTGTGAATTCTTTGTTATGGTTTGTACTTGACATCAGTTCCGCAGTAGCACACTGAAGAAACGTTAATAAATGTAACACATTTCAGACTTGAATAAATGTTCTAAATAAATAAATACCTCGAAATGCCGACACACCAGAGAGTCCTTTGCCTGGGCTGACTGGTCGCTAAATGCAGACAGAAAAGGAGACCCCTGTTACCCAGTACTGGCAGATGTCCAGTGTCTGGACAACAAATTCTGTGAGGTAGGGAGAGATTACGCCAGCTCCAGTTAAACATCCCGTGCCATCCTCCTGTGAGAGTCTGCGGACTGACTGACCATCCCAGCTCCAGCTCAGGCAATTCCATCACCAACCAAGAGCAAAGATGGTCTACTTGTTGTCACACTAATAATAATAACATTAACAGTACACTGACCAAAATTATAAACGCAACACTTTTGTTTTTGCCTTCTTTTTTCATGAGCTGAACTCAAAGCTCTAAGACTTTTTCTATGTACACAAAAGGCCTATTTCTCTCAAATATTGTTCACAAATCTGTCTAAACCTGTGTTAGTGAGCACTTCTTTGCCGAGATGATCCATCCACTTTACAGGTGTGGCATATCAAGATGCTGATTAGACAGCATGGTTATTGCACAGGTGTGCCATAGGCTGGCCACAATAAAAGGCCACAATAAAAACAATAGGCCACAATAAAAGGTTGTACAGTTACCCAGGCAGTGTGGTGCACAGTGCATACGCTGCCGGTATGAAAGGACAATGGGCACGCGCTGCTGCCGCTCTGCCGCGCTGCTCACGGGTGCAGTATGAAACGGGTATTAGACTCAGCTGTTCCCTGTTGCCATTGGCGCTGCCGCTAAATTGCCTCGCACCTGTTCTCTCTTACCTTGATTTTCTGTGCTACTTTACTCTGCTGTTCCCGCAGCTTCTTTGCCAAATTATTGTGATATAGTTACGGAATGCTGTTCAGTTTTTCCAGAGTCTTAGTTATTTGACCCTGTCTAGTTTAGTCCAGTCGTGTCCGTGGTTTTAGATCTGTTCTCTGTCCAGTCACCCTGCTGCCTGTGCGTGCCAAGTCCTGTCGCTGTGAGCAAGAGAGAGCCTGCTGGCTGGGATTAGCGCTCGCTTCACTAACCCGTCTGCTGCCGGTTCTGCTGGTCTACACACTAGAGAGACCCTGCCTTTGCCTCCCGAGTTCCTTCCGGTTCTGCACCCGCCTGCGCCGGCCGGAACGGCAGACTGCCTTTGTTTCCTTATTCAATAAACTGTTGCATTCATCTGCTTTTTGGTCCTCCTTTATCTCCAGGGACGTTTCTAGCTGTTTGTGGGCCCTATGTGAGATACTATTTTGGGGCCCCTATTTTTTCAAACTCTGAGGTAGAGATTCCTAACTTTTTCATATATTCTGTGACGATGCAGCAGTCTGTTACATTTTAAGAGGAAAGCTGGCTAGAGTACATTAATAAATGCAACAGATACAGTGTGTTCTTGAAAAATGTTTAATGTAAACTTTGAGGTGGCATAACATAAAAAAGCTTTAACCCACCATTCCAAAACAGTAAAAAATAAATAACTAAACTTACTTAAATAAGTATATAATGGACCAGCATCCATGTTACGTTTCGATGACATTGTAAATAGCGTCTACCGTTATTCTCATCACTTCAGTGGAAGGTGGGGGGCTATCAATCATCCCGTCAGACCTGTCGGCAGACGTCACTTACCACGGTGACAGCCCAGCCCAAAGGTGATTTTGACCTGATTACCCCATGAACACGTCCATGCTTTGCAAATGAATGCATAATGAATGCATGCAATACATGAAAATAAAGACAGGTACTTTTAATTCTCCAAAATATAATAAAATATGAGGCTGTACTTGCAGTTTGGGGGGCCCCTGGTGGCTGCGGGGCCCTATGCAGCCGCATTGTCCACATATAACAAGAAATGGCTCTGTTTATCTCTGTGACATTAGTAGTTTTTGTTATAAACCAAAGTGCAGAAACCAGATTTATTGCCATTTGTATTACCATTATAATTAAACTATGGTAAATTATTTTATTTTTTTTGTATATTTTTTATTTCTTTCCCCCCCAAAAATACACAAAAACAGGAGCATCCTACATCGAGAGTATAGGCGTTTCACAATACGAAAATAATAATAATAATTAAAAATGTAATGAATAAAAATTAAATATTTATATGTATAAATACACATAAATGTAAGAAGAAGAATAATAACTAAATACATAAGCTTTTGAGTTGGGAACATATGTATACACTCGTACGATAAATATACCGTTTTATATTGATCACAAATTACACCATACTCATACACCCATACTAGTGCAAAACATAACATTTTCGTGTCTAAACAAAACAGTGACTGAACATGCAAAATTTCAATATATATATATTTTTTAATAATAATGATAATAGTTATAATAATAATAATATAATACAAAATAATTAAATACAACCTACACAGGGAAGTCGGAACATCTCCCTCCCGGAACCATCCCAAGACCCAAAAAGCTACTAGTTGAGGCGTTCTATCTATATGATTCAAAATATTTAGATGTTATGAGAATACTTTCTCAACACTATAAGCATGACACAGTCAAAACACACAGGGCACACATGTATCCTTACCTAGTGACTCCTTTAATTATAACTCAAGGTTGCCAATCAATAATTTTATTGGATTCCATATCTTCTTAAATGTCTTATGTCTATTTGTCAGTTTGTACCTTAACTCCTCTAGGGGCAACACATTAGCTAATTCTCTAAGCCAAATTTCAAATGGGCGTACGCCTGGGAAAGCGCCTTCTCCCCTCTCCAGGCAAGTCTAGCGCGCTATTTTAGCCACCCTACTTCCCCCCTTAGGGCGAAGTACAGGCATTCCATCCATTACTAAGCATTGGCAATTATGTTGTAACCAAGTCCAGTACTGGTAGAGTCACCCCTGCTCAGGTGGACCCCTATACTCGGACTGTTGCCCCATACGTAGTGACTCCCCTACAGGGTCATCCCGTATGTTGAATTCCTCACTCTTGGTTCCCCTGTCGGTGAACCTGTGACCTCCCCTCCGGTGGATTACCCCACCCAGGTTCTGTCCCCCCTATTCGGGCTGGCACAATTTTCTCACATGTTGTTCTCCCCACTGGTGAGACCATGCTGGTGTCTCCACATGTAACCTCCCCTTGTGGTAGGATGTGGCCTCCGTAACACACTCTTCAACGAGGAGAGCAGTGTTTCCCCAGTGTTCCTTACAGCGCCGGGTGGCGTCTTGCTAATAGAGACGAATGCCGCAGTTTGTGATGGCCGTCGGTACAAGCCTCTCAGGGTATGCTACTAAATGCTGATTCCACTGGAAGATTATGTCTCGCAGTAGCGCTCACTCGCTAGTTCAGTCAGTGTCGCTCCGCTGGAGGTCGTGATACGGCTCAGCGCCGTGGTGTGTAAAGATAGGTCCCCAGTCTGTCTCTCAACACAACGTCGAGAGACTGACTGAAGGGCCACAACGCATCGCCGACCCGCTGCAGCAACCGGGAGATGTCTCTCAGGTTCCTCAGCCTTAAAGATGAGTGAATGTCCGCCGCCATCTCCCTTTTATACCCGAATTTGGCGTTTTAAGATTCCTCTCGGAGATGATAGGTTCTCAAGATCAAACCCCAGTCTGTCTCTCAACACAACATGTCTCCCTTGGTCATTCCGTAACATAAATAAAGTAAATTCTTATAGATTTCTGACCTTGGACCACTGTTTAAAGCTGCTGAAAGTTGTTTAAGCTGTGAAGTGCTAATTTAACACACAATGATGCCACACATATATGCGATCTACTCGCGTTATCAGAGAAGTATGCTTCTGGTCAAAACTATGAGAAAGAGCTGGAAGTGTAAAAGTTTGAATCTAATAGAAAGTTAGAGAGAATCAGACTCTGATCACCACCTTTAACACATCTGTTTCAATCTGAGTGAAAAAGAAACGGTTTTGAATTGAATCATATTCAAATCAATTTGCGAGGCATCTCTATTAACACTTACAGTATGTTTACACAGTAATGATGGATTAGAAAATGTTTTTTCGTTTGTGTTTAGAAAAGTTTTATGTACAAACAATGGCGTTTTGCATTTACATTTGCATGGCAAACCAGACATTGGCAGTGTCACTTTGTAAAGAAAGACTACACACCTGTGCACATACTCATACCCAGTTTTAAGCCAAAAGCAATCTTTAATCTTTAATTGTGTTTTTACAATTGTTGTATGTAAATAATGTGTCTCTATTGGTCATAGTGGTGCAGTAAATCTACACTTTGCGGGAAAACGTTAATAAGTATGTTGCATAGCACAAGCACACATTACTGGAGGCAACTTTTATTATAATTATTGGTCTTACAGTTTTGCGTTTTCACAGTTTACACAGAGCTGATTTCAAAAACGTTTCAAAGGTTTGTGCTTTTAGTCCCCCAAATGCTGTTTTTGTGTAAACGAACAGCCAAAAGCATAAAACGTTTTCTGTTTTTAGTTAGAAATATATTGTGTAAACAGCCCCTTTGTCTAGAAGCTCATTTATGTTTCATAAAACCTAGTCAGTCAGTAAATATAAGAAAGTGAAAGCTGGTGGAGGGGGTTTTCCTGTTCTCTCTTTCTCACACACGCACACATAGGCTGGTTATTACAAGTAAATGTATTTGGCAACACTCTGTTATAAGGTTGTATTTGTTTACATTAGTCAATCGATTAGCAAACATGAACAATGTATTTTTACAGCCTTAACTGTGAAAATGCTAGGTTAATTTCAACCCATTGTTGGGTCAAATATGTGCATGTTCTGGGTTAATTTACCCTGCAGGTTGGGTTTGTCTCCTTTTGGCTCAACTATGGGTTGAAAATAACCCAGTGCATATGAGTTTATGCTAAGGTTAGTAATACAAATTCACAATTGTTCATTCATGATATTCATCTTCATCTTATTAGCATATTTACTTTCTTTAAAGGGACCATCGGATGAAAATCCAAATTTTTAAGTGCTACAGTGCCTTGCAAAAGTATTCATCCCCTTGTCTTATCTTAAACTACTTTAAATTATTTTTTACATTAATCTACACGCCATGCACAATAATGTAAAAAAACAGATTTGTGACTGAGAACTTTGAAAATGTATCAAAAAAAAGAGAGAAATGTATGTTGCATACGCATTCAGTAATTGGTTAAAGCACATTTACAGACTCAAATCTTTTTTTGTATGATGTGACAAGCTTTATACATCTGCATTTGGCCATTTTGTGCCATTGTCCTCTTCAAAAACTCTCAAACTCTATCAGGTTGGAGATCATCAATAAACAGACATTTTCAGGTTTCTACAGAGATGTTCAGTTGAGTTCAAGCTCAAGCACTAGCTGGGCCACTCAAGGATATGGAGTTGTCCATAAGCCACTCTTGCATTGTTTCAGCTGTGTGCTTAGGATCATTGTCATGTTGGAGAATGAACCTTCTGCTCTGTCCGAGGTTCTGAATGTTCTGGGCTAGGTTTTCATGATCATTATCTCTGTATTTTGTGCCGTTGAGCTTTTGTTCTACTCTGACAAATGCCCCAGTCCCTGCAGCTGAAAAACACCCCCACATCATGATGCTGTTTCCACCACACTTTACTGTTAAGACGGTATTGTACAGGTGTTGAGCAGTGCCTGGTTTTCTCCAGACATGATGCATGAAACTGAGATTCATCAGACCAGAGAATCTTGTTTCTGACCGTTTGAAAGATTCGTCGAAAGGTACATTTTGTGTTTGAGTGCAGTCCTCCTCTGATTAAAAGTTGCGTTAGCTCAGCTACACTGAAGTTCCTCTCGCTGCTGCTGCTACTTGCAGGGATGCTGAGGATACTACGGGCCAGTCTTGACAGTAGTATGACAAGATCATAATTCTTCCAGAGTGCAGTTTTCCCTGCATCATTTGGAACTGTAATAAGTTTCCCCTCGCTAATAATTTGCTTTACAATCACTTGCTGTGTTGTGACAACGAGGACAAGAGCCGGAGGCGGGTGCATATGTGTAGAACAGTTTATGCAAAAAACACCCGTTTGGGGTGTGTGTTTTCTCTCGTGTTTTTTGTGGTCACAACGCAGCAAACACGCAAGCACATGCCACAGCATGCAAACTTTGTATATAGCCTTTTTTTTTTTTTAGTTACAAACCCGACCGAACCCAAGGGTATTCATTAAACATTAACCTGAACCTGTTTTTCAGGCCTTGTCGGGCTCGGGTCGGGTTGCAGACCTCGGGTCGGGTTGCAGTGATCATCAGCTTCTTGGTCACCATTCTAACTAAGACCCTTCTCCATCGATGGCTCAGTTTGGACAGGAGGTCAGCTCAAGAGGCTACATGCTTCTGTGAACCTTCAATACAGCAGATTTATTTCAGGAGTCATCCCCAGATCTGTCTTGATACAATCCTGTTTCAGAACTCTTCTGGCAGTTCTTTTGACCTCATGTCTTGGTTTTTACTTTGATATGCATTTTCAGCTGTTGCACCTTTTATTGAGAGGTATTTGCCACTCCTTATTCAATTGAATTTGCCACAGGTTAACTCTATTCAAAGTTCAAATCAAATGCTTCTGAGCTAAATTTCAAGTGTCCCAGAAAAGGGTATGAATACTCATGCAATGTACTTACTTCAGTTTTTAATTTTTAATAAATTTGCAAAGGTGTCACAGCAACATAACAAAATGTGAATAAAATGAAGAGGGATGAATACTTTTGCAAGGCACTGTATAATCTTAATTTCATGATGACCCTAATAAATCATGCCAACTTGTTAAAAATGTTCATCCGATGAGCCCTTTAAAAAAAAACAATTTTAATGTTTGCTCTGTAATCAAAGAACATAACTTCAATTATATATTAATGTACCTGACTAATTTCAAACATATGCCTTCAGATCAAAGTGTTTTAAGATCATGAAAAACATTTTAAACCTATGTGTATGGTTGACTGATTAAACATCAGGACCTTTCAGCCTGCACCTTAGGGGTTTCATAACTAAAACGGGTCATGTCATGTAAAACTTGATTTGGCTGTTTTACTGAACATAAGACGGCTTCACTTAACATTCGTACTCAAACTATTGAAACACGCACATGCGCACACGCACACACTCACCTGCATATCAGACCTAGTAAAGCTGCAGGAAGACACATAGTTGGTGTGCACCGCCACAGATTTCCTCTTAGATGCCAAATTCTCATTTTTATCCAAAGAGAGAGGATAGACTGAGCATTTATTATCCAGACCACTAAGAGAATGAGAAAGAGAGAAAGCAAATAATATTATATTTTCAGTAGTTGACATTACGCTCGTCTTACATCTGTGTTGCTACTTCCATTTTAACAAATCGTAGCTTGATGACGATGTGAAGGAGCGTGGAATGGCGGGAGTTGTGGTATTCACTTCCACTGGAAATCAATCTGATGAGACTTACAAGTTGTGGTCATGGATGGCACACCGTTCCGGGGCTCACAAACGACCAGCAACCTGCTCATAGACACCGCCAAGTCTGCCTTATAACCAGGCCTACACTACATGCTACAACAAATATTTCTGCCTTCATTCATGAGCCTCACTGTTTTGCCATGCACAGATCGATCGGCATATACAGTCAAACCAAAAATTACCCAGACACAATATATCATTTTTTATATTTTTTTACTAGTGGGTGCGGTACACTATAGTTCATTTATGTGTTTTGAGGATAGCAAAATAAAGTAAACTATGACATAATATACCCAAAAATGCTTCATACAGTGGACTACCAGTAAAACTGATAAAACTTTAGGACTAAATTATTAGACACTTTGACCTAACCATGTTTCGCTTGAGTGTTTTTTCTTTAACTGCTAATGCGACCTTCTTACACACAGACTGAACAAAATGAAGCATTGCTTGGTTTCCCTAAATTGGCATGCAGCTGACAGCTATTCAACCTAATCCATTATACGCCTTTCTATCAAAGTTATCTGACGTTGAATTTGTTCTAAAACTTTGAGTTCTTTTCGTATTTTATTACCATTTTCTAAACTATGGCCAAATGTGATAATGAGAATATTTGAAGGTGTCTGAATAAATTTTGGTTAGACTGCATCACGAGAGTGACTCGACAGTACTGCTTTAAAAGCGCTCTCGCGATACTTTGATGCCATAAACCAATCAGCCAGCACAACACTGATGCAGTCGAAACCACATGATTTCTGAAAGCAGAAACCGATGATACCCGGACATGATGACAGGCGACCCTATAAATGGGCGTGACGCTGGTTAAATGCGATTTTCTGTGGAGTCAACAAAATATATAATACAGTATAGGGGGCCGATCACATAGAAAGCATTTATTGCTGTTAGACGCGCCTCTTTTGAATTGTTTTCAGTTGGCAGGGAGCGTGTTGCCTGCTGCTTGTACGCGCCAGGCACCACGCGTTTTTGTTGCCTGCTGCGTCTCTCGTTGTGAAACCCCCCCCTGAAATAACTCAACTCTGAGCAGAAAAGCGCTTGACGTCATGCGCCTTTTTTCCCATTGTCCAATCGAATGAAAGGAGAGGCGGGCCTTCCGATGTGGTGACAGAACTTTACAGTTGCTTGAAAGGTCTGGAAACTGCAATGATGGAGAAAATTGTGTTGGCTGACGCGAGGTTAACCGAGCAAGGTCATTGCAAGCGCCCTCTGCTTGTACCTTTTTAAAGTGTCTTATAATATGACAGTTAAAAGCAACTAGAGCGCTCGCGCTATAATCCTTGACTGACAGGACAGCTGTTTTGGTGGTTACCTAGCAACTTAAGAAAACCGCTGCATGCTGCTCTTTTCAAAGAGTCAAGCAAAAGAGCAGCGCGGCGCGCCTCGCGGTTTCGAACATGAAAAGCACGTTCTATGTGATCGCCCCCTAATAAACCAAATATATAATACAGTACTAGTTACAACATTGTTGACCTTTAATAGCTAAATCATTGAAATTCAGACCTACCCACATGCCACAGCACAGCCAGAAGGGGCGTAAGCACACGCCATCACCCATGTGCACGGCATAGTGACTACGTGCTCCTGTGCAATACACACACATCACAATTACTCCTAAGAAATGTGACCAGCATGACAGAAGAAACAACGGGCAGATATAACAGCTGAGGCAACAATGACATTTTTAAGAAACAGTTAGGAAAATATGAATTCTGTGCATATCATTGACAGGGCACCGAAGCAGCCAGTTACTAGAGATCAATTGGCTGCGCGTCGCTATCGGCCGATAATCACATTCTGTGACTCGATTGGCACTAAATTTGGCCGATCTCTTCGGAAAAATCACTTTCTGCTTGTAATCAATAGGTTCTATCTGAAGCAATTAATTTGAAGCAACACAAACAGTTTACTTATAATTGGTTTTAAAACATAAAATTGGTGTTTTAATTGGTGTTTGTATAAAAATGGTATAAAAAGTTAAATTTAATGCTTTATTATTATTATTTCTTATGTTACATTATATTGTTATACTTAATATATTATTTCATATTTTAGGATGGACAACTTTTTGTCTTGTTCAAGTTAAGCATAAAAGGGAGTGCTAAATATTTTGTTTAGTTCAGATGTTAATTTTAGGTAGGAACCTGGACTTTATTCCACAGAAAGTGGGATAGGTGAAATGACTTTCTAAAGATACATTCGGCTGAAATAACATGCTAATGTTTATTGTTGTAATTAATGCTGTCTTCGTGTGAATTTGATAATTCCCACTTCTTAAATCATGATTCCGAGGTGGTTTTGTTCAGGTGCTTTGATGGCTTAACGCCAGATGACGCCAGATTCCTGCTTGCATGTCACAATCACCAGCTGGAGTGCCCTCTCAGGTCCACTAGAGGGCACTTTCCACATCACCTGGACTATCAGTTCACACTACAATTCCCATAACCCATTTCTGGACGTATTACCTACACCCCCCCCCCCCCAATTGCAATCACCTGTCTCACTAGCCTTGTTTTTGCTTCGCAAATTGTATGGAAGTATTTCAATGCCATTAGTCTTTGAAGCAAAAAAGCATGTTGAATTACCACTAATCAAAAATAAAGCTGTTGCATTACCAGTGCTTGCATTTTTTGAGTCTGCAATTCAATATGGTTGTATATTTAAGCTGTGAATATTTCAAATTGAAACATTTCACGCACAATTTCACCGTTAAAAAGTTCAATAATCAAAATTCGCCTTTTATATTTCACTTAAAATTTCAACTTGTTATAAAATACAACCTTTAATTTTCGACAGACAATTTTCAGTCCATATTATTTCGGTTTAAAAATTCGCTTCCACAAATTCAGTGGTTCAAATTCGACTTGAAATTCAAAGTTTCACATCCGGGAATCCCAGGAGAAGCAATAGAACGCCGATTCCGCCAATGCGTGATCTCTACCTGCTGCCTGACCGCTTCACCAGCAGGTGGTGCAAGTCGCTTCTGACGAAGACCAAAGCAAGAAATGCAGATACTTTTTATATGTTTGCAGCACAGTCCACTCATCTGCTCGATTAAGTGAATTTATTTGATCTCATAGATCTCTTCTTATGCATCATCAACATCAGAAATTTTAGGTTTCCTGCTCTGGCTCGAAGGAATTAAGTTATTTTTTACTTCAGCACATCGTGTTCACATAAATACTATGCATCATCAGCATTTACAGGACATGTATTGTGTTTGAAGCGGTCAAATAACTGAGATCTCAACTAGGAGCTTATTGACAAATGCTCTGATTTTAACGCGTACTCTCCCATGTGCTTCTGTTTATATGACGTAGCTGCAATCTCAATAAACATTCTTTTTATTTTCCTTGCATGATCTTGTTTTAATTTGAGACTCTCAGAAAATGCTGGATGTTGTGGAATTGTGGAAACGTTCGTTTGTTAATACGAGACAGAAAAACTGATATTTTAGCCAAGCGAACTTCTTGAGCAGGCCAGATAAAATAGACCAGATAAAAATAGTCAGCACTTTCTTTAGAACCCGACTAGACCCGAAACGTCTTGTGCAGCCTGCAGCCAAGCAAGATACCTCACGGCGTTATGGATCTATACGCGCAAAGATAAAAACTTTTGTTGCATGCTGTGTGCGTTTCCCAATAATGTGCCACACACGAACATGCGAGTATGACTACACGCTAATTGCTTGAGTTGCTGTCTGTTCATTAAATGCTAAAATGTCAATCACTCACGGTATATTAACCTAATTATGTCTTGTAAAGTTTGGCGTAACACATATTTGTTGTTTACCTAACCATAAAATGTAATTAATTTGTGTCTTTCGGGGCGATTGGTAAAAGCACATTCATTATAAATTACCAGAGACCCGATGCCATATCGGACACGACCTGTGCCCAAGGCATATTTTGTCAACGTTTTAGACCCGAAGCCGCTGGGACACATGAGGACCTCTCTAACATACACCTCAACGCAAGTCAGTTTGCATGGCCGAGCAGTGAAAAATATATTTAATTACTGGTCAGAAAACAATATGAGTGCTCCATGGCAATATACACAACTATCTGTAGATGTTGCTGTTTGGCAACATCTACAGATGTTATAATAATTTTTAATCTATATGCTCACATAATAAGTCAACATATTGTTAAATTTATGCATTTTAAATCACAGAAATACACTGAAACCACGTTGGAGAAACACGTAATGTACGTGTCTAAAATGTATGTGTACAGTTCAGTTAAATTATCAAATTTACCCTCTTTAAACTTACGCTAAACATTTAGCTGAATATCCACAACATGTATGGTGGCATGGTGGAACAAAAACGTTATAAGCTTGCAAGATTTGCTAAGGGCCTACTATGCCCCTTTAGCGTCCACGGACCACGCCATCACGGCCGGTGTACCATGCTAAAACGCTTAATGTTGCTTAATCTTCAGACCAGATGATTAGTATAGCCTACACCTTTTTAATAACCGTAGGCTACAGAAATGCGGAAGAGCCCTAAATATGAATGCAAAAAGCACAAAATGACACAATGAGAATTTTAGCATGTCCCCCCGTATTTCTCACATAATACCAGAACTAGGTATAGGTGTCTTTATTGTTGCAGTATTTCAGTTTGTTTTTTTATTCATTCGTTCATACAATAGGTTATAATTGGCTTTATTTTGTTTGCGTTCTCAGATTTCAGATGAAAAGTATAGGCATAATTATTTCCATTGATATTTCTCTTTTAAGTGGTGTAGTTATTCCTTTGTTTAAGTTACATTTATATCCTACATTTACTAAATATTTTACAATTACGTTTTTAAGAAAAGACTGTTATTTATATTGTAGATTATTTTACGTTCTGATGAAAAATTGTTCATGGCTTGTTCTTACATCTGTTTTCATTACTATTTCAGTTAGCCTACTACTATTGTCTGTTTAAAATGTATAATTATTGCTATTTTTCCTATTTAGTTTTAAACCGAAATAAAATGTTTTATTTGAATTTAAATGTTAAGTTTATTGTGATGGTGTTATGTAACTAATGTAATGATTTAAAAACTTGTTGTCTTGTTTTCTGGCACATTTAATCAGATACCATTGCATGTGTCATTCAAATAGCTTCATGCAATTAGCTTATTTTATTCAAACACAGTATGATTCAGTAATTGACTGTAACATACAATTTTCTCATCCTCGAAACTCAAACCATTATTTGATGACTTAAGATCGTGCTTATCAAAAGCACGATTTTATGTTTGCATTTGGCGAGCTACAGAAATTATATTTTGCGTGCATATGATACGCATGTGTTTTGCGTGCACTTTTTATGTACATACCGACTTAACCCACACCATACCAAGGGGTAATCATATGCACGTAAAAAGTAATGAATGCGTATAAATAGCAAGCCAAATACAAACATAAACTCTTACTATAGATAGGCAGTACTAGTAGATCGGGTAGGATATTTAAATAATTAAATTAATATTATAAATGTATGAATAGTCCACTGATTCCAGGCCACCTGGAATTGTCCCCGTGCTCCATGTCCGTTCCAGGGCTGATAGTGGTGAGCTAAGCTGCCAGTACAAGAAACAATTATTTTTTTCTTGATGATGCAGAAGAGATCTATGAGATCAAATAAATTCACTTAATCGAGCAGATGAGTGGACTGTGCTGCAAACATATAAAAAGTATCTGCATTTCTTGCTTTGGTCTTCGTCAGAAGCGACTTGCACCACCTGCTGGTGAAGCGGTCAGGCAGCAGGTAGAGATCATGCATTGGCGGAATCGGCACTCTATTGCTTCTCCTGGGATTCCCGGATGTGAAACTTTGAATTTCAAGTCGAATTTGAACCACTGAATTTGTGGAAGCGAATTTTTAAACCGAAATAATATGGACTGAAAATTGTCTGTCGAAAATTAAAGGTTGTATTTTATAACAAGTTGAATTTTTTAAAATTTCAATTTTAAATTGAAATTTAAAAGGCGAATTTTGATTATTGAACTTTTTAACGGTGAAATTGTGCGTGAAATGTTTCAATTTGAAATATTCACAGCTTAAATATACAACCATATTGAATTGCAGACTCTAAAAATGCAAGCACTGGTAATGCAACAGCTTTATTTTTGATTAGTGGTAATTCAACATGCTTTTTTGCTTCAAAGACTAATGGCATTGAAATACTTCCACAAAAATGACTCAGGTTTTCGAAGCGTTCGAAACACCACATGCTGGTGCCACCTACTGGTGAAAATGTTGTAAAAGCATTGAGATCTTATTCCAAACTCAATGACAGATTATACAAACAATTGCTAAAGTTTTATTAAAATTGTAAAATAAATTAGAAATCTATGTTTCATTAAATATTAGTGCATGCATTTTGTGTTTTAATTGTATTTAATTATAATCATCAGAGCATTAACACAATTAGGATAACCATCACTTTCCCCTTTTAATTATACACTTATTTGTCATTAAAGCTGTGTAGACAAATAAGCAGGTAATGTCATTGTTTGCAATGAGGACCCAGGTGCAGACAGTGATGGACAGGAAACAAAAAGACCTTATTACAAAACACAAAGCAAAACACCCATGATGGGGGAACAAACGACAACAAGACTATCAAAACATATAAAACATAAACCAAAACCTCCCACAAGGGGGACAAAACAGGCGAACAGGGAAACTAACTAAACTATATAAAACTTAGACAGGACTAACACTAAATACCCACTAGACCAGGCAAGAGCAATAAACGTGGCAACTTACTAAGGAATCAACAATGATGGAAAGCTAACAAGGGAACGAGAGGGTCGGGGCTATAAACGAGACCGCAGAGAACGCATATTAAAGGAGAGGTTGTTCGAATGGTTTTACTAGATGTGAAATAAGTCTCTGGTGTCCCCAGAGTGTGTATGTGAAGTTTTAGCTCAAAATGCCCAGCGGATCATTTATTATAGAATGTTGAAGTTGCCCGTTTTTGAGTGTGCGTAAAAACGCACCGATTTTGCTTATATCTCTTTAAATGTTAATGAGCTTTTCATCCAAGCCCCCTCTCCAGAGGAGGGTGGAGTTTCAGGAACTCGTGCTGATGCGTAATGTTACCGGCCAAAACAAAAAATCAAAATGTCAGTAATTGTTAGTGGTGTTCAGCCCTATATGTACGAACCGGAGTCTGAGACTGATGGAGAGACACAAGAAGTGACAACCTTAAGAATGGAATAGGACGTTTCCGAATGGTTAGTTGTCATTTTGCAGTTATTGTGAAATGAACGTTCTTCAAGTGATCGATAAGCATTAGCATGGTCCGTCATGATAATGTATAAATCGCTGTGCAGGTGCTCGTGTGGGATTTGCAGTAAAATGACTACAGAGTGAGAGAATAAATGCTGCATGGAGGTCGAGCAGGTATAGTTTAACGTTACTACAGTTATAATACGCTTTCAACGTTGTTCTATCATTTACTGTCACTCTTACTTTACTTATTGTTTACGATAAGCCTGACAGCATGTGAGGGCAGCGTCAATAAATACATTTAGACGCTGTACTTCTATTGTTAGCAACATTACCAATATAGCGCGATAACAAGCACATTAAGAGTGGCAATTTTCAAAGACTAATCAGCAACAATATGATGTGTGATACTTAACGTTACTGCTTCTGCTGGATATTAGTGATGGGTCGTTCATGAACGATTCGTTCTTTTTGAACGAATCTTTAAACGAGTGTCTCAGCGAGTGATTCGTTCATTTTGTGTTGACCGCGCATGTGCAACATTGTACCAGAAACAGTAATGAAGTTCGTCTCTCGAGTCATCGGGTCCGAGTCCTTTCGTTCTTTTATACCGGAAAGAGAAATGATTAGTTCGTCTCTCGAGTCATTGGGTACGAGTCCTTATACCGGAAAGCGAAATGATTAGTTCGTCTCTCGAGTCATCGGGTCCGAGTCCTTATACCGGAAAGAGAAATGATTAGTTCGTCTCTCGAGTCATCGGGTCCGAGCCCTTTTGTTCTTTTGTCAAATGGTAGCTCCGCAGGCAAACCTGCAGCCTGTACCGGGGTCTTCGAGTCCGAGTCTGAGTCTTTAACGTCAAGGCGGGCATACACTGTGCGATTTCAGCGAAGTTCTTGTGAAATACCAACTCACACTGTACGAGTAAACCGCATGCGAAGTAAATATCAAGCTCGCGATTTATGTGCTCTCACTGTGCGGTCCGATTTTCGCTCTGCGACTTGCTGCTTTCTCACTGCGTGTGAAATACACACGTGGGAACTCCGATCACCTGGTGTGGCAGTTTACTACATGCTTTCAACGAAGAAACGCACTGCCTTGGCCACCCTCGCAGTTCTGTGTGTCGAAACGCCTAAAAAAAAGAGAGACGCCGGCATATATGGATGCGCAGGTGGCTTGGAAGACGCGGCCAATGTGGTTTATCAATTTTGCAACGCGAACTTGAGATAAGCAACAGACCTCACTCTTTGCGTTTTATGTCGAAGAAAGATTATGCGTTTGAATGGATTGTGGCTCATCATAAGATCTTCAAGCTAAATATAATCTGTTCACAGTACATACAATCTTGTATTTTACCCAGACTATCACAAAAAGTGATACATACTCATACCTACTTACAAAAAATACATCATATTAAGGCTTCACTTGTATGTTTACGTCAGCAAATGTGTATTTCACTGCTTTCATGAGCTGATATCACTGTGCCATTTCTGGTCTTGAAATTGTGCATGTTTAATGTAAATGGATGATGGGCGCGGGACCTTCTTAGAATGTCTGTGGAGGACTTTCATTTCCTCTTTGAGAAAGTGACTCCACACAATAAGACATGAATTTTGCTACCATAATTCGACGAGTTTTGCCTCCATCACTTCTGTCCACTTCACACGCCGCGAAGCCATGGTTTGGTTTTAGCGCAGGCGCAGTGAGAGAAAACATAACGAATGCGATACACTCACGACCAACATTTCTGACATGTCAGATATTCGTCCGACCTTCCGATTGCCGGTCGGGAGAGGGTAATCGGCTCTCGAATCCCACTGTACACTGGATGACAAACGATGTACGAGAAAGGATAAATTTGGCCCGACTCAGAATTCCCCTCAAATTCGGACCGAACTCGCACAGTGTAGCCTATGCCTGCCTTTACGTGACCACTTCCCGGATCATCAGTCAAATGCATGATGTACGTGTTATGTTGTATTATAGGAAGAAATATAAAATGATCAAAAGATATGTGCAATAAACATCTTCTCTAAAACGTACCGTTCTGTTCTTTTTTCTGTCAGTATATTCATAAATGTTTCTTGTGGATTTCTGCATGTGTTTATAATTTACCTTAATAACTAACTATTTTGCATAAGAACTGTGCTGACAAAATATAAACATAAGCAACACTAGTAAAGTCAGTGTTTATGTCTAATGCATATATTATACAAGTGATCTCTTATTAAATAATTGCACATTTAAATGATTTCAATAGCCTATACTTTTCAAACTACATGAGACTTTTTAGTAAAAAACAACAACCTGTAAACCTTATTGCATACCTGAGTGACCCAAAATTGTTAATGAATTATAAATACATAACTTTACAGAAATGCTGCCAGGAAATAATTAAATAACTGTTTTTCATAACTTGTCCCTAACTACAATATAAGTTATTTCTTATTATACAGGTGCTGGTCATATAATTAGAATATCATCAAAAAGTTAATTTATTTCACTAATTCCTTTCAAAAAGTGAAACTTGTATATTATATTCATTCATTACACACAGACTGATATATTTCAAATGTTTATTTCTTTTAATTTGATGATTATAACTGACAACTAATGAAAATCCCAAATTCAGTATCTCAGAAAATTAGAATATTACTTAAGACCAATACAAAGAAAGGAGTTTTAGAAATCTTGGCCAACTGAAAAGTATGAACATGAAAAGTATGAGCATGTACAGCACTCAATACATAGTTGGGGCTCCTTTTGCCTGAATTACTGCAGCAATGCGGCGTGGCATGGAGTGGATCAGTCTGTGGCACTGCTCAGGTGTTATGAGAGCCCAGGTTGCTCTGATAGTGGCCTTCAGCTCTTCTGCATTGTTGGGTCTGGCATATCGCATCTTCCTCTTCACAATACCCCATAGATTTTCTATGGCGTTAAGGTCAGGCGAGTTTGCTGGCCAATTAAGAACAGGGATACCATGGTCCTTAAACCAGGTACTGGTAGCTTTGGCACTGTGTGCTGGTGCCAAGTCCTGTTGGAAAATGAAATCTGCATCTCCATAAAGTTGGTCAGAAGCAGGAAGAATGAAGTGCTCTAAAACTTCCTGGTATACGGCTGCGTTGACCTTGGACCTCAGAAAACACAGTAGACCAACACCAGCAGATGACATGGCACCCCAAACCATTACTGACTGTGGAAACTTTACACTTGACCTCAAGCAACGTGGATTCGGTGCCTCTCCTCTCTTCCTCCAGACTCTGGGACCCTGATTTCCAAAGGAAATGCAAAATTTACTTTCATCAGAGAACATAACTTTGGACCACTCAGCAGCAGTCCAGTCCTTTTTGTCTTTAGGCCAGGCGAGACGCTTCTGATGCTTCCTGCTGCTGACCAACTTTATGGAGATGCAGATTTCATTTTCCAACAGGACTTGGCACCTGCACACAGTGCCAAAGCTACCAGTACCTGGTTTAAGGACCATGGTATCCCTGTTCTTAATTGGCCAGCAAACTCGCCTGACCTTAACCCCATAGAAAATCTATGGGGTATTGTGAAGAGGAAGATGCGATATGCCAGACCCAACAATGCAGAAGAGCTGAAGGCCACTATCAGAGCAACCTGGGCTCTCATAACACCTGAGCAGTGCCACAGACTGATCCACTCCATGCCACGCCGCATTGCTGCAGTAATTCAGGCAAAAGGAGCCCCAACTAAGTATTGAGTGCAGTGCATGCTCATACTTTTCATGTTCATACTTTTCAGTTGGCCAAGATTTCTAAAACTCCTTTCTTTGTATTGGTCTTAAGTAATATTCTAATTTTCTGAGATACTGAATTTGGGATTTTCATTAGTTGTCAGTTATAATCATCAAATTAAAAGAAATAAACATTTGAAATGTATCAGTCTGTGTGTAATGAATGAATATAATATACAAGTTTCACTTTTTGAATGGAATTAGTGAAATAAATCAACTTTTTGATGATATTCTAATTATATGACCAGCACCAGTATATCTGATCAAAACTAGCATAAATAAACGTTATGGGGTAATTCGGCTATTAACATGCAACATTAATTTAACTCTGCTCAGATGAACGAAATGAACGAAATGACTCGAAAAAAGATTCGTTCATTTTGCTGAACGAGATTCAAACATCCGAATCGCAAAAATGACTCGAACTTCCCATCACTACTGGATATGAGGACTGGGCACGAAGTGTTGGTATTGCTCCCGGTTTCAGTAGCAACCTCATTAACAGTCCAGCGTTGTACTGGCCCTCATTCTTGAAGCAGTCCGGCGTGAAATGATTGGCGGAAACGTGAAATACATTACCGATTCTCAGCGGGACATTGCCTTCATGAAGGAAATTGAACCATGCTGTTCTCTGTAACTCAGCTTGCGGGAGTCTATGGAGACAGTTATGCTGGTCGGTACATCCTAATACAGAACAACTGTAGTGCCTCCGTGGCGCAGACATTGTTTAGCTCCAGTGACGATCTAACGATGGCAATTGTTGTACTTCCCACATGGGATGGGACTGTGTCTAAGCAAATAGGGCAGATCGTCACCACTGCAGGGCGGGCTTTGCCGTTGAGTGACGACATTAACGGCAGAATTCAAATCTTTGCTTTTACCAACAGGGTTTTTGAATTACGCAAATTATTAAAAAAGGAGTGAGCACATTTTTTACTGTTTAGACTGCTTGTTTACAGACACTGTGGACACGTATTAATGTTTTAACACATTATAAGTCGTGCCCTTTAAGTCGTGACAGACAATAATATGCTTCTCTCCACACAAAACACAAGGCTCTGTCATGATCCTGCCACCAGACCAAGAAAGACATGACATGATGAGGCAGAATCATGACAGGTAAAGTGAAGATACTGTTATACATCTGAAAAGGATTTTTTAAATGTTTCAGTGTCATACAAAGTTAGCTTTATCTTTATTTCCAGATATTAATTGTAAGAACTCAACAAGATGTTTCACATTTAGTTTTAAACCACACACACTTATGTATGAAAGGGAAATTATGTTTGACAAAGATTAAACTGTGATAAGACTACAACAAGACAGAAGCATCCTTTTATATTTTTATTTAACAAAATAAGCTTTTGTAATGTTTAAGCAATTGCAGTTAATGATTCACTTTTTGCAACACAACCTCTTTTTGAAAAAACATATCTCGCCCCTGAAGCCTCATCCTCCACCACTGAAAATGGCTGTCTCTTTGATCATGTCCACTAAAGCCTCAAAAATCCCCTTTGGTCAAGCTAAAAATAAATTTGAAATGATTCATGTATACTGTGTGTATTTTGTAAATATTTATAGTGTGCAGTTTTTCGGATTTGAGAGGTTAACGTTTCTTTAATCACATCAAAATTTGTTCTTTAATCACTTTTGTCTGTAAGATGTCCAGAAGAGTAAGTGTGAAGCACTTCATGCATGCTTTGTCTATGAACATCATCTCCATCAGATGTTTGCCAATCCAATAAATCAGGGTTTTGGGAGTGCATTTGTTTTAACATTGATGACATGGTTTTAAGATAACTTAACACTTAGTTAACTTAGATAACTTAGTTGCGGATCACAAACCATACACCTCAAAAACTTCACTCCACTTATCTTAGATATTATGTATTTAAAAGCCAAATGATCATTTTTGCCTACTCAGTCTTGTTTGTGTTTATAGTGAAATTTCTCTAGATTTCATGTCAGGTAGCATTAGGACATCTTAAGATGATAACTGACTATAAATTTCTACAAACATAATTGATTCATTTCTGGTTTATTTTAAATCTACATAGTAAAACTTGACCACCTATTAGTAAAAACCATAGTAGACACCGGTTTATGAGTTCAATTTCAAATCAACACCCCTTAGTGGTGAAACATGGGAGTTACAAAACCTTTTGAAATGGTAATGATGTAACGAAGCCTCGTTTCCCAAAGGCACGTAATTTGGCCAGTTTGATACGCGCTCCGAAGCACTGATTTGAAACAAAAGATTCATAAAGGTTTCGAAGCTTCATGAAGCAGTGTTTCGAAAGCGCCCATCACTAATAGATACCTGGTTCTTTGTTTTTGCCTTGTTCGTCAGATTACCCTGTTTTGCCTTTGCTCTTTGGATTTATTTGCCCTGTGTGGACTGATTGCCTGTGTTTGGATTATTTGTTTCATGGATTATTACGTCGGGAATAAAGGTGCATTTTTATTTTCAACCTATGAGTCTCGGAGCAGTGCGGGACACAATATAGTAAAAGTTTTCAACCATACATACTACTGTAAAGTTTTACCACATATTGGTGAAATACATGCTGTTTTTGCTGTGTATAAAACATACAGTATGTTTCAAATGTTTATTAATATATGTACTAATTACGTAAATATGACCAAGACAAGGCAATGAAGCTGTTGCGGAAAAAAAACAAATGAAGCATATCTGTCACAGCAGAAATCCTTCTCCCATGCGCCATGTTTGAAGTTTAAGGCCCGTCCATCTGGGGAATTTGGGTATCAAAATGATTTCCCAACTTCCCAGTGGGAAACGTGTCATCAGAGTGCGTTCATGTGCATTTTTTACCTCGGAAATTCAGAAACTTATTTCCGATAATTCCAAGAGCATGTGAAGGCAGCATAAGACCACATCAATGAATTAAATTGTTGACTTTTTGAACTTTAAGGCTTAATATTGTAATTTTAAGACATTTTAAGAATTAATAAAAAGACATTTTAAGAATTAATAAAAAAAAGATGGAAATAGGGATCAAAGAAAGCCGATCCTGATTTGGTCCTCTTGTGTGTATTCAAAGTGCTGATAAACTTACAAATAGAACCTTACAGAAGAACCAAGTTTGAGTTTGACTAGTTGGAACCTCTTAATGTTATAACAAAAGTCTTACAGAACTTAACTTACAGAACAACCATCACATAATGTAAACAAGTTATCACAGAATAGGAAAATGTGAATATTTTCAGAACCTTTTAATTCTAAGGTGATGAATTATATTCATATTTTCTGTAAAAAATAATATAAACAAGGCAGCAGCTTTATCAGAAATATTTGTCAGTCATCAGTGAGTCATTCATCAAGAGAATTTTTTCGTTTCTAACGAATTGGTTTAATGATTCACTGACTCAGTTAAAATATTCTGCCAACAACTTGTCATTTTAGTTTTAAATTTAAAGTAAGCCTAACATTTCCCTTTCTAAACTTTGCTGTATAAATAAATATGTCGCACATTTGAATGAATTTCCACGTGAAAAATGGTCTAGTGTACTTTAGTATTTACTATAGTAAACTGTTACCATGGTAAATATGAATTCATCCAATTACTATAGTTAATACCACAAAACAGTGTGGTGAACAGTATAATACAGTTTACTGTAGTAAATACAAAATGTTTCATTTAGATATGTGCATTAAGAAAATGTGGTTTATTTTGTAGATTTTAATTATGAACACGGCACAGTATGGTGATACTTCAGCTGGTATAGTATCGTAAGAGATGTTTATGTTATCTACACACATGTACAAAAACTAATGGTTACTTCAGATAATCTCTCTCTCTCTGTCTCTCTAGCATTTAAAACCCAAACCCATGTACCGTGTATGTAAAACCTGCAGATTAAGCTGCACAGAAAAAAAAACATTTCTCTATTTTACATACAGAAAAGTATAGTGCCACATATTGAAATATTTACCTTATTGGTTGTGTATGCATCCCACACAATGACTTTTCCATCCTACAGGAGACATGATAAAATGGCTTGATAACTAATTAACTATGGCTTCTAACCCTTTAGGACAACAGACAACATGTTAAAAGCAATTTCTTGTTTTTCATCCATGAAAACTGAGAAGTGATCAAGCAGTATGAGTAATGTTACCTGAGAGGAGCTGACCAGTCTTCTCTTGTCCAGGCACCAGTCCATACACAGCACTTTATTCCCGTGTCCTTTTAAAGTTCTCCTCGTCTTCATGACAAGCTGACCGAGAGTCTCTATCTTCTCTGCCACCTGATTCACTACAGCCAGACAGATACATCACCATTTAAGTGATAGTTCACCCAAAAATGAATTCCGCAGAACGCAAAAGAAGATATTTTGAAGAATGTTGTTAACTGGACCCCTTTCACTTGCATTGGTTTTGTGTCCATACAATAGAAGTGAATGGGTGCCGGCGTTTCTTTAAAATATCTTCTTTTGTGTTCTGCTGAAAAAAGAAAGTCGCACAGGTTTGAAATGACAAATGGGTGACTAGATGATGACAGAATTGTCACTTTTTTGGTTTGTTTATTTTGCATGTGGTATTGAGATTATTAATAAGGCAGCTTTTTAGACCTCTCACATTTACAACTTAATAAAGTATTTACATGGATTTTAAATAAATGTTAAATCAGAATAAAAATCTTAAAAAAGATCTTAAAGTACGCTTAATACTCCCCCTTCTCATTCTCCTACTACTACTAATCAGAGCTGTTGAAAGTTGCGACACTCCCGTAGACGTTAGACATAGGAAGAATGGAATGCGTAAGTAACTCATTGCATTGAAGCCCCTTTATTTCAGTGTTTCCCAAACACATTCACTGGTAAGTTGATAAAATACATCTCTGTTAAACTGGTGTTTTATTATAAGGATGTTTTGGGAAAAAATATAGTTTTGTGTGTTTGTATATGTGGTTGAATGAGTTTCTATGAAGACTGCTCATTAAATGAAAATGTTATCTACACTCTCCCTGTATAAATGATGTAATAAAATGTCTTACTGACTGCAGTTGGTTACTTTGTTTACTTTTCGGCATTCTTTATAGTGTTGCCAACTTGCTTTCCTAGCGCAGGATCGCCTCTCTCTGTGTCTACTCTGTTCACCAAGCGGCAGGGAGAAGCAGAACATTCATGGACAAACAGCGTTTCCAATAACTAATTACTTATTGACCTTGTTTTTTGCATTTATGATTCAAAATGCAATAACTGTCTGGGTATATAAACATGAACACAGACGGATTTTAGCAGTTCAATGAAAGAAACTGCTGGTGTGTAGTTTTAAGTGGGGGGGGGGGGGGTGGAATCAATTCTCCTAACTATCGCTATTCTTTTTTAACATTTTATTTAAAAATTGATTGGTTTATCTCAGAATCGATTTATATTTATTTATTTTACTTTTCCTAAGAGGTGGTGGAGTTACCACTTTTATTCCAACAGACGGCAAAAGGCATTTGTTGTTATCTGTATTAGATGACGTCATATCCGTTTGAAGCTGGTGCGAGAAAGCAAAACCATGGTGGAGGCCATGAGAATGAGAAACCTTGAGAATTATTTCGGCACCTTCACGTTTTAAATCCCAAGTGTGGAAACACTTTGAATTTTACACTTTGCCGGGAAAAGCAGCACTAGACATGACTAAAACAGTATGCAAACTCTGCCATACACTGATAGCATATTGTGGCGATACGACCAACTGAAGTGCACACCTTGCTCGGCACCATCTAGAGCTGAATGTTGAGCTGAACGCCAAACAACCTGCAGCAACCCAAATGACTCTGGATGTGACATTGAGTAAATTACCGAGCACTTCGGAGAAAGCAAAACGCATCACTTTGTTTTTACAAAGACATTTATCTGTGTAGCATTGGGGAAAATGCAGGTTTTAGAAATATGATCTATACTTTGGAGTCGAGGTACGTTATACCATCGAAGATTCTTTTTCAGAGACAGTCAAATCTTGCAGAGCTGCTTCGTCATGTAGTGACTGAATAGAACTTAACGGGTAAAGACCCTGCTTTAGTCACAGACAATGCATCTAATATTGCTATAGCTGCCCAATTTCTCCATATCAAATGCACATTCTCAACCTGGCCTCACAGTATGCACCAAAGCTGCCAGCTGTTGCAAAGTTACTTGGATGAGTACGACGCGTTACCGGATTTTTCCACGGAAGTGCTGCAGGGCTTCATGCTTTGCAGAAAAACAAGTTACCGGAGCTCCCTCCTGATAACAGACGTTTTAACGAGATGGAATAGTGCCAATGAGAAGGTTGAACGTTTCCTAGAACAACAGCCTGCAGTAACAGCTGCACTGCTCTCACCTGAGCAGTGGAAGAGAGAGAATGATATCAGCACCTTGACTGAGTCGGACATATCCAATGCAGAGGAATTCATTCAGGCCATGAAACCAGTGAAGGTAGTGCTACATGTGTTATGTCAGATGAGAATAACCCGATACTCTCTGTCATAGCCCCACTACATGCACAGCTCCTACATGACACCCAGAAGAACAGCTCAGGGGAGCGACCATCTTTACCAAGCTGGACGTCTGAAGCGCTTACAATCTGGTGCGTATAAGACAAGGAGAAGAGTGTAAGACGGCATTCGTGACACCTACAGGTCACTATGAATACTTAGTCATGCCATATGGACTGAATAACGCACCTTCAGTATTCCAGGATTTCATGCATGAGGTCCTCAGAGACTTTATGCATCAGTTCGTGATTGTCTACATAGACGACATTCTGATCTACTCCTCAAAGCCTCAGGAACATCAGCACCATGCTGCGGAGGTCCTACAGCGCCCCAGGGAACATCACCTGCACCTCAAAGCTGAAAAGTATAGCCTTCCACCTATCTTCCATCCAGTTTCTTGGTTAACACATCTCCAGTAAGGGTATCGCCATGGACGAGCGGAAGGTGGCAGCAGTACGCAACTGGCCAACACCCACAACCATCAAAGAACTTCAACTTTTCTGGGTTTTGCCAACTTCTACCGGCAATTCATTAAGAACTTCAGCTCCACAGTTCTCTCACTCACAGACCTCCTCAAGAAGAAACCCAAATCCCTGTGCTGGTCTCCCTTGGCCACCGAAGCATTTGAACACCTGAAGGAAAATTTCTCCTCAGCGCCACTCCGACGACGACATCCCGATCCATCTCTACCCTTCATCGTCGAGGTAGACATCTCATCTTCCGGGGTAGGAGCAGTGCTTTCTCAGCAGCAGGGCAAGCCATCTGTACTCCATCCGTGTCCCTTCTACTCCCATAAACTCACCCCGGCGGAAAGGAACAATGACACCGGGGATAAAGAACTACTAGCAATCAAGTTAGCATTGGAGGAATGGAGGCATTGGTTGAGGGGTGCTCACAGATACACAGACCACAAGAATCTGCAGTATTTAACTGCAGCACACAGAAATCCACCCAGGGGCCAATGGAACCATCTCGCTTCTCAAGGAGAGCTTCTGGTGGTCCGGTATGGCAGCGGATGTGAGACGGTTCATCCAGTCTTGTAGAGCCTGCTCCATCTCCAAGAGCTCCAGACACTTACCTGAAGGAAAGCTCCATCCTCTCCTAATTTCTCATCAGCCATGGTCACACCTAGGAGTGGATTTCATCACAGACTTACCTCCATCCTCCGGTAACACTTGTGTGTTTCCCCTCAAAGGTCTTCCCACAGCCATGGAATCCGCACAGCTCCTAATGCATCTTTTGTTCCGGTATTACCTGATCCCAGAGGACATTGTCTCTGATCGTGGACCTCAATTTATTTCAAGGGTGTGGCGTGCATTTTTCTCTCTCCTGGGTATGACTGTGAGTTTGTCCTCAGGTTACCACCTGATGAACCTGGTTAACAGGTTCTTTCTGACATTTTGCCATGACCACCAGGAGTCCTGGAGCCAGTTCCTCTGCTGGGCCAAGTACGCCCAGAACTCTATACGTCAGCCAGCCACCGAGCTAACCGCCTTCCAATGCGTACTCGGTTACCAGCCACCCCTGTTTCCCTGGTCAGGGGAACTGACTGAGGTGCCAGTCATCAACCACTGGTTCCAGGAGAGCGAGAGGATCTAGGACAACGCTCATCACCATCTGCAAAGAGCCATACGTCGCCAAAAGATTCAGGCACCAAAAGATTAAAAAATGAGACCTCGCAGTATCAGCCTGGGCAGATGGTGTGGCTCTCCATTAGAGACATCCGACTCAAGACTCCATGTCGAAAGTAAAGTCCCAGAATCATTGTCCGTCAAATGAACCCTGTCACATAACTCCTCAAGCTCCCGCCCTCTTATTACATTCAACCATCCTTCTATGTCTCACTTCTGAAACCATATCTCTCATCTCCCTCTGATCTCCCCACAGAGCCTTGCCAGTAAGAAGAACCCCCTCCTCCTAAACCTGAAAGACGGGACCATCTACTTGGTGAAGGAGATCCTGGACTCCCATTGCCGTGGTGGTAGACTAGAATGCCTGCTCGACTGGGAGGGGTATGGACCCAAAGAACGCTCCTGGGTCCCAAGGGACGACATTTTAGACCCCGCTCTCCTCACCACCTTTCCCCATGAGCATCCCAGTCGACCCGCACCACGAGGCAGAGGTAGACCACTGCGACGACTGGGTCCTCGGCCCTCAGGAGCGGGCTGTGGAGAGGGAGGTACTGTCATGGAGCCAGGCTCTCTCACCACACCTCCACCATGAACTCTCTCACCCGAATATTAATCACCATCACCTGTTCCTCATCAATCCCAGCATACAAGCACACACTCCTCACTCAGTTGTTGTATGGTCTCAGCAATGAAACAGACTCTAACCTGTATTACTTACCCAAGTACCTACCTGAAAGTCCCTCGTCGAAGTCTCCTCGTTTGAGTGTGTTCCTCGTCGTCATCTGTGTTCTACTTATCTTCTTTGTGCTACTCCTACATCTTCTTCCAAGCCATCAGATCTTCAGCTCAGCGTCCACGATCTCCTGTTTCACAAAGGATAGTATTACCATTCTGCTACTTGCATCCGCTATTTATATCTTCACCAACACTTACCTGCTATTGACTGTGTTGTGTTCAATAAACGTTGTGCAAAGTTACTTACCATATGCCTCCAAAGTGTTCCATTACAGTATCAGGATAGTATTGAATTGGAAGATTAGTGTATCGTTCCAGCCCTAGTTTTAAGTGGTCGAGTTCACTCACTATTACATACGTTTTTGTTGTCTGCCAACAGAAACATAAGTAAGTAAATAAGAACCATAACCTTGTTATGGTGTTAGAGTGCATTTTGGTGAATAATGGTTTTGTCATCTTGATTGGATTTTTTTGGGTGTAATATAACATATCAATTGATATTTTTTTTAAAGCATGATTTGTCACATATTTTACATTTATTGCTGTTTCCCTCCTCCTGAAAATTTTGTCCCTTGTTCGGTGAAGCCCCTCCCTCTGAAATGCGTGATGCACTCAGATGGGTTAGCTGGCCCAGTGTACTAGGCCCCTAACCATAACGGGTAGATGCATGTGCTCCGGTATATATTCTAACACTAGTTAGTGAAAGACCGTTTCATCGGACGTGCGTGCGCCGGGACTGCAGTTAACTTCCGGTCTGTGTTTGGCTAGTGTCTGATAATGAAACTATTTATATTTTATTTAATTTATGTTAATATTAATACAATTATTATTATTTAATTGCAAAGTAATTGTATTAAATAAACGATTTGTTAAATGGGTCCTATAGTTTGGTCACATTTAAACAAACCATCTGGGACATCTAGCGGTTGGGCTTGTTATCGCAGTCTAAATGAAAAATATCAAAGAAACTAGTTTAGCAAAGTAACGGTTCTTTTCCGTTTCTTTCGCTTGTTATCAGAAATAATCAACAGGCACTCTATTGTTTGCAAATGTGTACCAGAAGTTAAGGGCAGTCCACGAACGTGCGAATGCGCAGTAACGTTTGTGTCATGACAGAACCACGGGAGACCCAAGTGCGGGGGGGGAAGAAACAGAGTCTTTATTATACTGACGAAGACAGGGAGAAAAGTAACAAAAAACAGGTTGCAGGCGTATCCCTCCGGAGGAATCAACAGTCAGCGCAGAGAGTCGAGGATTGGCTGCCGGTGCTGAGAGTTGGGCGGTAGCGCCTGGTGACCTCACTCGACTCGGAGTCCGCGTAGACAGAGAGGGGAAAAGCCGTGCCTGAAGGAGTTGCTGGAGAGTCCACCCACGGGGAATCCTCTCGTTGAAATGACCACTGACCGGAGCGCCGATGCAAGCTGCTGAAGGGAACAGAGCAGAAGACAGAGCGAGGAAAGCAAGGAAGGTAAGTGCTATTAAACTGAGACAAGACTAGACAAGACTTGGCTAAGGTAGGCAAACTTGACAAGAGGTTTAGTATAAGGCTTCTACAGGCAAGCCGCAGCTACGCCTGGGGCAGTCTGAGGCAGAATAATCCACAACGAACAGACACTGGACAAGAAACACTGAGGAGTTATAAAGAGAACGTAACGAGGAGATCATAACCAGGTGTGGAGTAATTAAGGAAACGATAATGTCTAATGAGTGAAGTGCCAACAGGCGTGTGAACACGGAGTGGAAAAACACCAGTGCAGGGGAAGTCATATGGAAACACGAGGGTGGGGCAAATGACGCAGACACAAGCACGAAGCCAGCTGAAAGCTCGGTGACAGCCATGTGCTTGACAAAAAACAAAACAATCCCGTGCCAGAAGATGACCCGACCAGGCCGTAACAGTTTGTTTATGTTGTCTCTTTGAAACCATCTATAAATAGTAACAATGGCATCAGTTTAACACACAAATCGATCAGAAGCATTTTTTTCAAACGTAATGGTGGCATGTTAGTGTGTGAAAGTGTGCATGTGTAAACATCAATATTTTTTAGAGATTGCAAACACTATTTTTTCCTTCTATGGTGAGGGATGGAACACAGAGCGGTTCTGCGTTACGCAAACCGTAATAACAGTCAGTGACGTCGCTAGGCCTTTTTGAGGTGGGCTTTAGCCACCCTTAATTTCTAGCTTTGCCCCCCTAAAAAAAGCAATTTGAAATCGCTTTAGTCCTCTTTAAAACTCTTACTAAGAAAACGGTGGCAGGCTGCATTATTTAGTGCATTCTTCAGTTCACAGCAGCACAGAGTGGAGAGAATGTCATAAGCAGAATACAAGGTGTGTGCATTAACATGACCTCTGCATCTTTGCCCTTCTTTGTTATAAATGCAGCTTACATAATATGATGAGCGATACAAGACCCTTTTCCATCAACTGTAAAAAGTTTTGTCTGCGTTCACCCCTCGTCACACTGTTAACTAGTTGTTTACCTCCAGCAAAATGAAAGCACTTCACACCAATGACGGCATTCTTTAGAAAATGATCATGATGATATTGTTGAGCACAGAAATGTGTCATTCATGATGAAGTGCTGTTTTATTTTTCTGCACCCATTTATAGAGAGCTGACGGTAGTTCGTCCACTCCCTCAGTCTCCAGTGTTTGACTTCATTCGGTGTTGCGCAGACCGAATGGCATAAAAGCATCGTGGGACAGACTGCTCCATATGCTTTTAAAACACATCAGTTTCTGAACTGTCTCTCTCCCTCACACTTTAATCAAAAGCAAGGTCGGAAGCCAGAATCAATGTTTCACGTGGCGCATTCTGAGAATATTTTTACCTGAATTGCAGCTGGGTGTGAATGTGCTCAAAAACATGTTGACTTTTCTTCCCTTACAAGTGTTCCGCACATGAAGCTGACATAAAGGAAAAATCCTATCCAGTGAAGTGTTTTCCTTGTTCAATTCAATTAAATTCAATTTATTTATATAGCGCTTTTCACAATTTGCATTGTTCCAAAGCAGCTTTACAGGAGCAAATAAGAAAAACACAGAAAGGTAAAACACAGCACAGTGCATGGTGTTTACAGACCAAGCAAGATCATTATAATAAATAATATCTAATAAATAAATAAATGCAGTCTCACCGTGAGCATGCCAACACTGCACTGCTGTGGCGAGGAACCCAAACTCCAATGATGAATAAATGGAGAAAGAAAAACTCGGGAGAAACCAGGCTCAGCCGGGAGGGCCAGATCTCCTCTGACGTGTCAAAGCTGCACTCAGTGACCCCGACCAAAGCCACCGAGCAACGTCAACGAAGAACACAGAGAGCCCACGAGCCGCGACCCAGGAAGCCCCACCCGCCGAAACCGTGCAGGTCCAACCCGGTCCCATTCCGTGATCAACAACAGACAACAGAGGAACAACCAGGGAAAAGTAGTAATGGCATAATTAACTTTATTCCTCTGTTGTCCGACATCGACCACAAAACAAGACCAACCAGACCAGACCCACACAGTCCCAACAAATGAAACGCCCCGAACCACAACCAACAAGCCCCCCCACTCCCTACAAACACCCACCCAGCAACCTCCAATCAAAGTCACTGAGTGCAGCCATAACTTCAAACTGCTGTCATGTGATGTAAGTTTAGCATTAAATACGAAGTATTGTAAATTTAGCATTAATGTGACAAGTAGTCCGTCTTTGCTCTCGGTTGGGGATGGAATTGTCTGAGCTGGGCCGGTCAGATGGTCGCCTTTTTCTTGGGTGGTGATGGAATTGCCTTGGATGGAGCTGGGATGGTCAGTCAGTCCGCAGGCTCTCGCAGGAGGATGGCACGGGATTTTCCGATGTAGCTGGCTTAATCTCTAGTTGGGGATGGGCTTATGACGTTCATCTGGGCCTGGCGGAATCTCTCCCTACCTCGGGATGGGCATCCCGAGGCGAGGGCAGAAAGAGAATAATTAGCGTAGCTGCTGTTCATTAGCTATGTTTTAGTGAATGCTTGGCTGAAAAGATGTGTCTTTAATCTAGATTTAAATTGGGAGAGTGTGTCTGGCCCTCGAATAGTATCGGGGAGGCTGTTCCAGAGTTTAGGTGCTACGTATGAGAAAGCTCTACACCCTTTGGTGGATTTAGTTATTCTAGGTGTTATCAAAAGTCCGGAGTTTTGAGATCTTCGAGAGCGTGATGGGTTGTAGTGTGGTAGAAGCTCTGTTATGTAGGTAGGGGCTAAACCGTTTAAGGCTTTATAAGTAATTAAAAGAACTTTAAAGTCAATACGATACTTAATGGGTAACCAGTGAAGGGTTGATAACATTGGGGTTATGTGATCGTATTTTCTGGACCTGGTTAGAACTCTGGCAGCTGCATTCTGAACTAACTGTAGTTTGTTTATTGATGCTGCAGGACAACCACTAAGCAGTGCATTACAGTAGTCAAATCTTGAGGTCACAAATGCATGAATAAGCTTCTCTGCATCAACCACACATAAAATATTTCGCAATTTGGTAACATTTCTAAGGTGGAAGAAGGCTGTTTTTGTGACATTTGAGATGTGATTTTTAAATGACAGGTTGCTGTCTAATATAATGCCGAGGTCTTTAACTGTATTTGTTGGAGTAACAGTGCAGCCTTCAATTTGCAGGTTATAATCTGAAATATTCTGCTCACGTGTCTTTGGTCCGATAAGTAATATTTCTGTTTTATTAGAATTTAAAAGAAGGAAATTACAAGTCATCCAATGTTTTATATCGTCGATGCACTCTGCCAATTTGGATAGTTGGAAGGAATCATCTGGTCTTGATGAGATATATAGCTGAGTATCATCTGCATAACAGTGGAAGCTAATTCCATGTTTTCTAATAATGTTTCCAAGGGGCAGCATGTATATGGAGAATAGCAAGGGTCCTAAAACGATCCCTGAGGTAATCCATAATTTACTTGCGTTAGATTTGATGATTCTTCATTTAAATGGACAAATTGATGTCTGTCTGATAAGTAAGATCTGAACCATTGTAGTGCCTGTCCCTGAATACCGGTATAATTGTGTAAGCGATTTAGAAGTATTTTATGGTCTACAGTATCGAACGCAGCACTAAGGTCAAGCAGGACTAGGAGTGAGATGTTACCTTTATCTGATGCTATTAGCAGGTCGTTTGTAATTTTAACGAGCGCAGTTTCAGTACTATGATGCAGTCTAAAGCCTGACTGGAATTTTTTGTGTATGTCATTATTTTGTAAGAAAGAGCACAACTGAGTGGACACTACTTTTTCTAGTATTTTAGACAGGTAAGGGAGATTTGAAATCGGTCTATAGTTTCCTAGTTCATTGGGGTCTAAGTTTGGTTTCTTGATAAGAGGCTTAATGACAGCTGTGAATAACAAACAGCGCGTCATTGTACGCTAATGTCTGATTCGTGACGTAATGACTCATTTGAACCAATTCATTTTGTTGAAACAACTCAAATGTCAAACACTGAACTCATGAGAATCACTGTCTGAACCCATCAAATCAGTCAGTCAAACACCTCAGAACAAAAGCGTGCTTAGACCATTTAATAACAAGAGTGGTTAGTAAGATTAAATTTTTAACGTTTATTTATGACAATGTGTAGTAATAAAGTACATATATAATAATTTAGTTCTGAGTTACTTTTCAGTTTTGAGCTAGCTAATTTAATTTTATGTGGTAAAAATTAAGAAGGCCAGTGGCAAAAATACAGCTTTTTGCAAAGAAGGCAATAAAGGAGATTGTGAAGAGTGACAGGTTATATTTGTGTCAGATCATTTCATAGCCAATATATAACTTGCATACTAAATAAACTAAATAATAACAACTGTATAAAATAACAAATACAAAGTTTCTTTGCATTTATTTTGGATTTATTGGGCTCGCAAGTGTTAAAGCGCAAATATGAAGTGGTCTATAGCCGACTATTTTAAAAGACATTACAAATTAACAGAATGATTCATCAACTGAGGTCATTATGCAAGGTTTTTATGATTACTATAAAAAAGGGTGCGACCAATTTGTAAGTTGGTGCGACCAATGGAGAAAGTGGGTTGCAACAGTGCGACCAGTGGGAAAAATGAGTCTAGAGCCCTGTTATTCATTTAAAACATTGAGGATGTGATAGATGAACACGCAGTCATGCACAGGAGTGATGGGGCTCGTGCTAATCAGAATGAATGGCAGGGAAACATCATACAAGTTATTCCTTCTACTAAATAATGACTCAGCAGTTGATTGTGAAATTTATTATATGGATTTGTGGCTGTTATTGTCACTTTTAATTATAAATGTTGCAGATTGATAGATTACTGTGATATTAATTTTAAAAACAATAATTTGTCTTTATTCTGCATATTCTTACTTAATTATTTATTTTAGTAATGTATAGAGTATGTGGTGCTATATAGCCTATATATAACCTCATTGGAGGCTGAGCCCCCCCACTGAAAACCTAGAATCGCCCCTGATAACAGTAGCATCAGTTCTGCCAGTTCTGAGCACCAGCGTGTCGCGTGACAAATCAGCACCATCCGCATCACACATTTATTTTTGTAGCCCACCACATGTACTGTATAATAATCATAAAATAAAAAAATCTTAAAGATAAAAATGCAGTCATAATGTAAACTACTATGCATTACATTAGGGCTATGCAATTAATCGAAAATTAATTGTAATCGTCAATTTTGGCTTCAACAATTACAAAAACAAAATAATCGAGGTAAAACGATTATTGTGCCACATTCCATTTTGCAAGGATCCTCTCTTTTCTCGTGGTATAAATCCACAGTGCACCCCCTTCTTTTACAGTGGTTCAGCTGTGCTATTTCTTTACATTTATTTTTCAATTGAATTCACAGTTTAAAAGCAAAGTTATTTATTTTCTATGTTGTTTTAAAAGTTAATGAGTAATCGTGTTAAATAATCGGGATCTCAATATTGGCCAAAATAATCGTGATTATGTTTTTTGTCATAATCGAGCAGCCCTACATTACATAGGCTATTTCTTACCTTCACAGAAATAAACATATTACAAAATATCTCCCTTTGCAGTGAACTTTGAGCGTTGTAACTTTGTAGACGTTTCTTTATACCCAGACAGCAACATTAGACACCGAGTATGTTTGAAAAACATAGAAGCATGAGAAACATAAATGCATGCACACTGTTAATGTTTCCTAAATTATGCATTCTTCCTAGTCAAATTAAACACACACATTTGATTATTACTGTCTTTCTAACAATCGTCAGACAAAATTTGCTATAAATGTAATCAACATAACAATCACTCGTCAGACAAAATGTTACTATAAATGTAATCAACGTAATAATCAGTGCATATAATATGTTTGTATTTAGTGAAAATTGCTGCAAATACAGCTTGTCAATAGTCTCTCCCCTTAAACCCATTCAAACAGACTGACAGTTTGGAACTATTGAGAGCTCCATGAACCACGTGACCGCGCGGCAGCGAGATCAAAGTGTGTCGCAATTCAGATTTCCAACGGCTCTACTACTAATAATCCTAAAAAGAAAGTGCAATGCCCGTGTTGCGCAACTACAGTAAATCGGCTTTAGAGAAACCGCAGTCAAGTGTTTTTACTTACGTTCGACATCCTGCAGTTTTGCTCTCTCCTCCTCCAGTTTGGCTTTGAGAGACTCAGACTCGCCCTTAAGTGTGTTTATGGTCTCGCCCTTTGCCAGTCCCTGACATGCCATCTTTAAGGAAGCAAAGTTAGATTAAGGATGCATAACTACATTTGGGTTTTTCAGGAGCTGTAACTGATAGGCTACTCCACACACACTCCGCGCAGCTAATGATGCGCAAACGTCACCAGCACCAGCATGTCACGTGACAAATCAGCGCCATCGCATCACACATTTATTTTTGTAGCCCACTTTGACTGTAGCACGAAATATTCTGTGTACAGTACTTCAAAGTTTGCACTGCATGTACTGTATAATAATCATAAAATGAAAAAATATTTAAGGCTATAAAAGATAAAAATGCAGTCATAATGTAAATGACTATGCAGTAGGCTATTTCTTACCTTTACAGAAATAAACATATTATGGTGCTGGTGCGGATTATTTTTTTGATGGTGCTCTTGTTATAATGTTTATTTGCCATTTAGAAATTGTGCAGTGTGGTTGTGAATATATTTTTACAGATACTTTTAGCCATATACGTGCATACGGACTGAAGTTGAAACAAACTCAACTCTGAGCAGAAAAGCGCTTGACGTCATGTGCGCTTTTTGCCATTGTCCAATCGGATGAGTGGAGAGGCGGGGCTTCCCTTGTCGTAATGCTCGGAATGCCTGAAGACGTGGAGGAGAAACTTGTTGTGGCTGTTTCGGGTTTCGGGAACGTATTTTGAGCAGGGGGTGCTGTGATTTTTTTTATGACTGTGCCATGGGCCAGCCGCTTAAGTTTAACGTTAATAAATAACGGAGGCAAAAATTAGTTGCTGCCGAGAATAAAGAAGATCCCAGTGTGATTATAGTATGCAGCATAAAAACAAACATATAAACGCATGCATGTTATATGTATGCCTATAGCCAAAGCAAAATCTGTTGTACGAAAACTAGCTGTGCGGCGGCAGCTAAACCACCCAAACAAAAACCATGGGCAAACCGGTCACGCGATTAAACACAACTGCATGCTGCACGGCAACAGCACAGAAATCAACCCGTAACGTTACATATTCTGCCTGTAGACCTAGCCACAATCTCAAATCAAGAAATGACCGTCTTACATTTCTGCTGGCCTGCATGCAAAACTCCGAAAGTGGCATTTCTTTCTGGGTTGACGCTGCTGAAGTCCTGCGTCAGGTAAAAAAGTCTGAAATTCGTTTTTGCGCCATTTGGACAAGACCGCTCATGACACTTGACCTTCACTAACGCCGTGACGTCATTAGACACTTGCGTTGTCATTGTAACAGTAACGTTATTAATGTTTTAAATTGATATTAGTGCATTAATAAAATGTATTATATTTATTTTTGATAAAACATTTCATTTACGGAGTGTCTATTTACACAGAGTAATTTTACAAATAGCCTGCCCAAGGCAGCAATGCTTTTTACTCTAACCGAAAATAGCTCTATTTTCTTTGGATTAAGTAAAAATAGTAGTTAGATGCTATTGATACTTATAAATAGTGGCAAATAACGTTACTTTACCCTAAACTTTATGAATAATTTTTTTATTGAAACCAAAAGAGAGAGTTTGATTAGAACCCCGACCTCCTGTGTCACACTATACAGACTTCCCAGCAAACACAGAACGTTCCCCTAACGTTAGTTTTTGGTTCCCTTTTGGTTATTTTTGGGAACCAAAAAATAACGTTCTAAGAACGTTCTTTTCAGGGGTTTTTGCAACCAGAAAATAACGTTCCCAGAACGTTGCAGGCTGTTTTTTTAATAACCAGAAAATAACGTTCTCTGATGGTTATTTATTGGTTATTTTTGCAACCAGAAAATAACGTTCTCTGATGGTTATTTTTTGGTTATTTTTTGCAACCAGAAAATAAGCAGAAAGTAACGTTCCCTGATGGTTATTTTCTGGTAATTTTTTTGCAACTAGAAAATAACCAGAAAGTAACGTTCCCTGATGGTTCTTTTTTTGGCTATTTTTTATGGTAAAAATAGTCAAAACTGGTAAACGTCAGTGACATGTGCAATACATTAATTATAAGATCACATTGAAAACCAAATGAAATTAATAAATGTGCCCTTTAATGGCTGAAAATAATAAACTAGTTAAGCTAAATGAAAATACAATCATCTATATCCATGTGTATTTCTTTAGTGTGGTTGTCTGTTACTGTATGTGTGTGCGCTCGAGCACGTGCATTCTCCGCTCTGCCGCGCACTCCCGTCATTTAAAAATGAACGGTCATTTCGTTTTACCTCACCGACTAACACATTAGTTTAGCGGTTTATTTATTTTAATTTTTTATTTAAAACCGTACAGATTTGAGAGTAGACTTATATTTTCGTGATTTTCGATTGATTTGACACATCTAAATCAACAGACCATGATGAAAGGACTGAAACTCAGGGCTTTTGATTGTTATATCTAAAGACGGAGCCGCGCTATACTTCTGTGGTGGGACAAGAATACTGGTAGCCTGAAGAAGATAATTAAATGTTTATTCTTCTGTCAATAAAAATCTGCTTTAAATATTGTGTTGAAGTCATTGGTTATTTTATTTCGATATCTATAATGTCTGATGTTGAGGTAGGCCTACACACAGTGTGGTTTTATTAGAAATGATATGTGCTGTTTAAATCTAAAATTAGGCTACTTCAGTGATGAAAAAGGAATTATTAGGCTAAAAGAATAATCTAATGCATTGATTTCATCCTCCATATTGTGTGGGGTGATGTATTTTACTTATTTTAATTAGATTAACGTTAGACAAGCGATGGATAAAAACACAGCATGGATGTATTCATTACTGATGTGTAAACGGACCGAGAAAAATATTTTAGGCTAACGTTCTGGGAACGTTCCCTAACGTTAGTTTCTGGTTCCCAGAAAGTTTTTTTAAGGTTTGTTTTTGGTTATCTTTACAGAAATAAAACGTTAGTGTAACGTTCCCCTAACATTAGTTTTTGGTTCCCAGAACGTTATGGTAACCAGAAACTAATGTTCTATTAACGTAAAGAAAACTTTCCTGGAGAATCAAAAACGAACCTTAGAAAATAACGTTCTGTGAACCAAAAACTAACGTTAGGGGAACGTTCTGGGAACCAAAAATTGTTAGCTGGGTTTACACCTTATGCCACTGCAGTCATTGTTCAAAATGAAGTCGTTCTTACATATTCTCTATTCCAATCACATATTGGTGGGCGGACCTGGTGCAAATAGTCTCTGCCTTTATTTATTTATCTTTCACACTGTTTCAGTTTTTCTTTTCGCTCGACGCCAGGGGGTGCTGTTGCTGTAGCCCCCGCAGCACCCCCACTTCCCGCGGCTATGCCTCTGCTTGTACCTTTTTAAAGTGTCTGACAATATGACAGTTAAAAACAAAGAGCGCTCGTGCTATAATCCTTGACTGACAGGACAGCTGTTTCGGGTTTTCTCGCGTTTTCGAACAGAAAAGGCGCGTTCTGTGTGACCGCCCGCATAAGGGTCTGATCAGACAGAACGCGTCTTTTGCTGTGAGATGCGCCTCTTTTGAATTGTTTTTAGTTTGCAGGGAGCGTTTTGCGCGCTGCTTATTCGCGCCGGGCGCCTCGCGTTTCTGCCGCCTGCTGCGCCTCGTGTTTTAGGCGGAGCGCTCTGAGCACCAGAAGTTGAAAAAAACTCAACTCTGAGCAGAAAAGCGCTTGACGTCATGTGCGCTTTTTTCCATTGTCCAATCGGATGAGTGGAGAGGCGGGGCTTCCCTAGTCGCAATGCTCGGAATGCCTGAAGACGTGGAGGAGAAACTTGTTGTGGCTGTTTCAGGTTACCTAGCAACATACAAAAAAACGTTTCTAGATCCTTGCTAGATCGGACTTGGCAAGTTCAGACTCGGAAGTTTGAACTCAAGAAGACGGGAGGACGCAGTCCGGTTACATTACATATGGAACAGCAGAGATCTTGATGCATCACTCAAATTCAAGCAATCCTAGTTAACTCATAATATTTATTTTAATGTAGCTTTTCGTTTAAATGAAGAAAAATTTAACAACATGACGTAAAACACAACAGTGCTTCCTATAATTTTAATTTTACAAATATTAATATGTGAGTTTCAGTAGCACTTGCTGATGTGAGGCGGTGTTGGGCGGGGTAAATGAGCACTGAACGCCTAGTGATCGCCTTGAGCTCACATCTCCGAAATCGTCCTAACTTTATTAACCGACCCCAGATTTGAACTTTAAACACATATATTCTCACCTAAACAACAAAAATAACAGTAATATTGTGAGGATTGTTCCATTTTACTGCTTCACTGCCATTGTTGCGCAATGCATGTCTGGAAATATAGCGTCTTAGGGTACAATCACACAGAACGCGCTTTTCATGTTCGAAAACGCGAGGCGCGCCGCGATGCTCTTTTGGTGACTCTTTTAAAAGAGCAGCGCGCAGCGGTGCTTGTTTTTAAGTCCATGACCTTAGAAGGTTGCAGCCTTCGAACTGGGACACAACTTTAATGTACCGTATACTCCAAAATAGACTGAACGAAGGACACAAAACAAAGGCTGCCTTCCAAGTGTGGTATGGAGCTCAGGTTAAGCGGGCTGGGCAGGAACCAGGTAGATATTTAAAGGCACAGTATGTAACATTTTTGCAGTAAAATATCCAAAAACCACTATGGCAATGTGGTTTTAATGCAAAATAAACTTGTGTGGTTTTGCTCATTCAAGCACGAAAGAGAACTTAGTGACTGTATACACCAGACTGGACCTCGCGTTGCGTTTTGCCGCATCCCACCGCTACAAGCTGTCTATCTTCACTGAACGTGTCAAAGCAACTGTTTCAAATCACACTTAAGTGGTTTAAAAGCCTGTACATGAATAAGAGTGTGATTATATACTGTAACCTAGACAAAAGATGACAAAACAAACGGATGCTGCATTAATTGAGTAAAATATTTTTAACGTGTTAATCTGAAAAAAATAAGCGTATGCATTAACAGCCCTACTTATAATCAAATAAAATCATGTCATCAAACACAACGTTTATACAATTTTATTCTTGAACATTATTTCTCATCATGTTCTGATTGATTGCCATCAGCAGTTGAGTTGAAGGTGATAGTTCCCATCATTCCATGCTCCATCACAGCATTATCAAGCTAAGTCATTGTTGTATTGAACATAGATGCTAATGCGGCATCCAGTTATTTATACAGTATCTCACAGAAGTGAGTACACCCCTCACATTCGAGTAAATATCTTTTCATGTGACAACTGAAGAAATGACAAGTAGTGAGTGTACAGCTTGTATAACAGTGTAAATTTGCTGTCCCCTCAAATTAACTCAACACACAGCCATGAACCCTCCTGTTATGTGCAAATTTTGGCAACGCTTTTAATGTGTTGCAATCATTCAAATTGCAAATGTTACTTGTTTTTGTTTACTCTTACTATATCTACCTAATATTTTAAATAAAATATAAGGACAAAACATACGTTTTTATTATTATTTATTTATTATTTAAGTGTTCCATTTGCATAGAAAATACAAACAGGCGTATAACACAGACAAGTTCACATTTGAGTCCAAAATTAACAAACATTTATTTTTACTTGTAGCACATTAATTTACTAAACATTTAAGAAAGCAATAACATTTATAACCATTTATAACCAGATCAGTTTTACCAATCGGAACAAGTCTTAGACATATTAATTAAAAAAACTGATCGTAACAATAAGGGAACAAGCTTACAGGAACAATTCATATTTAATTTATGTATACTGTACATATACAGAAATATAACACTAAACATTCAACAAACACTCAATAACAAATACAATTTCAGAATAGAAAGTTAAGTATGCTATTCCATGCTACTGAGAACATGATGTACAGATTGTGTATGTGTGCTCTTTGCAGATAAAAAGATTGCACTTCTCACATCGTGTGCTTGTCTTACAGTCATTTCTGTGAGTACAGACCTGGCACCGGGATCTTTTCTGTCCTTGTGGTGGACTTGCTACAGCTGGTCTTGGCTGTGTTGCTTGAATCTCTTTTACCATAGCAGCAGCCGCTGATGTCTTTGGAAGGCTCCTTCTTCTTTCAATGTGAGGCCTTACCAGAGCTTGGCCTAGCTGCTCCAGGAAGATCCTTCTTCGGTTCAGCTTTCCATCTACCCAGTCATGATTTATTTCCCTCCAAATGACGAATGCATTGTATGCACTCACATCAATTATGTTGTGGAAAATGACTAGAGGCCAGCAGGCGGTCATGCGCTGACAGCTGTATGTGGCTGTCACTTTGTCCAGATTATCAACGCCCCCCTTTGTTGCGTTGTAATCAAGTCAATTATCAATTATCTGTGGCTTTCTGTCTTCGCTGCTGCTCAGGGTAGCATCTTTGTGCAAAGTGCTCATTAGCAGCACATTTTTGTTTTTTTTGGGACAGTAAGAGACAAGCGTGGTGGTGTCAGTAAAAGCAAAAATGGAGGAGGTTACTTTTTAGTTTTTCATGTTGAGAAGCTCTTTTGGAAGTTCAGGTTTATTTTTTCTAATGGTTTCCAAGATGGTTAGCTTCCTTTTTAGTAACTCCTCTCCAAGGAGGTAGGAGGTCAAAAAATTGTCACAGACAATGTCACTCAGACCTGTGGTCATGTCAAGCACCACACGCAGGCCCTGGTTCCTTTCTGGAGCACCACCTGAAGGCTTCCCAGTGTATACCTGCATGTTACAGGCATAACTGGACTGGGCATCGCATGCAGCCCATATTTTGATTCCATACTTTGCTGGCTTGTTCGGCATATATTGCCTAAATGGACAACTTCCACGAAATGGGACTAGCCTTTCATCTACTGTTACATTAAGTCCTGGATTGTATAGCAGTGGAAGACGTTCCACCCATTTGTCCCACAGTTCCCTTATGGGAGCAAGCTTGTCTAATTCCCTTCGCTGAAGCCTGGTTCTTTTGTCATCAAAACGAATTATTTGAGAGATAATGTGAAATGACTCTAAGGACATTGTTGCTGGAAAAATAGCCCTGCCAGTCTCAGCATTCCATAGGCTAGATGTAGATTCACCATTGGATTTGAAAACCCCAGCTAAAATCAATAATCCAATGTAGGCCTTGAGGTGGATCTCATCTAGAATTTTCCAGCTCTCACCATAAACTGATGAACATATAAGAAATTCATCAAACATAAGAGAAAAAAATCATCTGCCTATAAAAAATTTTTTTCACAACAAGAAATTGGGGTCAAAATGACCCCAGACATCACCGATTAGCTCAAAATGTGTACAGGCACTTTGAAAGCTCTGCAACACAAAATGCACACATTTATAAATTATTCAAATGAATTTAGAAAAAGTCATAAAGATTTAAGGTTTAAAAATGAATTTAGGATATTTTTCAGCGATACCAAAATTGCTTTGATACCAAAATATGCCCAAACATAACAGGAGGGTTAATGTCTAAACCGCTGGCAACAAAAGTGAGTACACCCCTAAGTGAAAATGTCCAAATTGGGCCCAAAGTGTCAATATTTTGTGTGGGCACCATTATTTTCCAGCACTGCCTTAACCCTCTTGGGCATGGAGTTCACCAGAGCTTCACAAGTTGCCACTGGAGTCCTCTTCCACTCCTCCATGACGACATCACAGAGCTGATTTGTCAATGTTAATTGCATTGAATCAATATCACTTTTGCACCCACAATTAATGTTGACAAAACGTTGAAATTTCAACAAATTACCATTATTGTGATCATTGTTTGATTTAGTTGGGCTCTTGACTTGAATTTTAACGTTAAGTTATTTTTAGTTGTCCATGTGTGATAAAATACTTACTGTATATTGTGGTAAAAGAACTAAGATCAGAAAATTATATTTTTTTAGTCACTATGAATTTCTTTCAATTACTTTTAAGTGTGTTCTGTTATTAACATGTGACTACCGAGTTATGATACAGTTTAAAGCGATGAAAGCAGTATTATGGACGACTAACAGAATAAATGATCTTCTCAAAACTGTTACATTTCTGAATCAGTTAGACATGAATAGTCGGTGAATGAATCTCAACAATGGTGCCAATCAACAAAAGAAATCTTCATGCTGCAATGCATGCTGGGTAACATCATAGAACAAAACTCAGTGATGATTCCCAGCATGCATTGCAGTTGATCTGTTTAAGTTTGATGATGGTCACCATTGTTGAGGTTTGTATGATGAGTGTTGATGTCTGTGTATCAGCAACTTTTACTTACATTTTTTATCATCTTTGTACCTTTATAATTGTGAACCAGAATTCAACATCAATCATGAATGGACCAAACACCAATATTATTTAAATAAGCTTAACTTATTAACTTACTTTACCCCTGCCTGACACTCAACATAAAGAAAATTGTTCCAACTTCAGCTTTTCAAAACACCTCTTTCTTTATCAATGTACAAGTGTTCTAATTAAAACACACATGTAAACATTGAAAGAGTTGCCTTTAAAGGAGAGGTTGTTTGAATGGTTTTACTAGATGTGAAATAAGTCTCTGGTGTCCCCAGAGTCTGTATGTGAAGTTTTAACTCAAAATACCCAGCGGATCATTTATTATAGAATGTTGAAGTTGCCCATTTTTGAGTGTGCGTAACAACGCACCGATTTTGCTTATATCTCTTTAAATGTTAATGACCTTTTCGTCCCAGCCCCCTCTCCAGAGGAGGGTGGAGTTTCAGGAACTCGTGCTGATGCGTACCGGCCAAAACAAAACATCAAAATGTCAGTAATTGTTAGTGGTGTTCAGCCCTATATGTACGAACCGGAGTCAGAGACTGATGGAGAGACACAAGAAGTGACAACCTTAAGAATGGAACAGGACGTTTCCGAATGGTTAGTTGTAATTTTGCAGTTATTGTGAAATGAACGTTCTTCAAGTGATCGATAAGCATTAGCATGGTCCGTCATGATAATGTATAAATCGCTGTGCAGGTGCTTGTGTGGGAATTGCAGTAAAATGACTACAGAGTGAGAGAATAAATGCTGCATGGAGGTCGAGCAGATATAATTTAGCATTACTACAGTTATACTACGCTTTCAACGTTGTTCTATCATGTACTATCACACTTAGTTTACGTATTGTTTACGATAAGCCCGACAGCATGTGAGGGCAGCGTCAATAAATACAGTTAGACGCTGTACTTCTATTGTTAGCAACATTACCAATATAGCGCGATAACAAGCACATTAAGAGTGGCAATTTTGAAAGACTAATCAGCAACAATATGATGTGTGATACTGCTTCTGCTGGATATGAGGACTGGGCACGAAGTGTTGGTATTGCTCCCGGTTTCAGTAGCGGGGTAAAGTTAGTTTTGTTTTCGATATTCCCGACACATTCAGCGATTAAACGCCAATACCTCCACAACGACTTGCCCTTCTAATATATTAATAATATTACCGCTAATAGGACAAGGCTGATAATGTTTCACAACCTTCTTTTATATTGTTTTCGCTCGATATGACAAACACTGCCCCGCTAAAGCCGTCGCAATGTGCATTTAGCCGGGAGACCTCGATCTTTGCGGAGCTGTGAGTAAGGGACCGTAGGAAAAGTGCAAGTTTTCTTCGTTTAGTATCTAGCCCGGTGGGTATTTTTAATAGCTTTTTTGTTACAGGGTATAAAGACATGAGACCTGTGTCGTTCTGTAGAGGGGGACAGTAGGCATATTTCACAACCTTTCTTTTTACCCCTACTGGTGGAAAAGGGAACTGCACGTCCAAAATTGACCTTTTTGTAATAACTTTGTCCAAGAGGTAGACGGATCCATACAACCTGGGTCATTCAACAGAGGGGGGCAGTGGGCAACTTTCACAACTTTCTTTTTACCCCTACTGGTGGATAAAGGGAATTACACGTCCAAAAATAACCTTCTTTTTGTAATAGCTTTGTCCAGCAGGTAGACAGACCTATACAACCAGGGTCATTCAACAGAGGGGGACAGTGGCCATCTTTCACAACCTCTCTTTTTACCCCTACTGGTGGAAAGGGAATTGCAGTCCAAAAATAACTTTCTTTTTGTAATAGCTTTGTCCAACAGGTAGACAGACCTATACAACCAGGGTCATTCAACTAGAGGGGGACAGTGGGCATCTTTCACAACCTCTCTTTTACCCCTACTGGTGGAAAGGGAATTGCACGGTCCAAAAATAACTTTCTTTTTGTAATAGCTTTGTCCAACAGTGTAAAGAGCATGAACACAGTGTCGTTCTGTAGAGGGGGACAGTAGGCATTTTACAACCTCTTTTTACCCCTACTGGTGGAAAAGGGAATTGCACGTCCAAAAATAACTTTCTTTTTGTAATAGCTTTGTCCAGCAGGTAGACAGACCTATACAACCAGGGTCATTCAACAGAGGGGGACAGTGGCATACTTTCACAACCTTTCTTTTTACCCCTACTGGTGGAAAGGGAATTGCACGTCCAAAAATAACTTTCTTTGTAATAGCTTTGTCCAACAGGTAGACAGATCCATACAACCTGGGTCATTCAACAGAGGGGGGACGTAGGGCCATCTTCACAGACTTTCTCTTTTACCCCCTACTGGTGGAAAAGGGGAACTGCACGTTCAAAATGAACTTTTTTTGTAATAGCTTTGGTCCAGCAGGTAGACAGATCCATACAAACCGGGTCATTCAATAGAGGGGGACAGTGGCAATCTTTCACAACTTTCTTTTTACCCCTACTGGTGGAAAGGGAATTGCACGTCCAAAAATAACTCTTTTTGTAATAGCTTTGTCCAGCAGGTAGACAGACCATACAACCAGGTCATTCAATAGAGGGGGACTAGGGCACTATTTCACAACCTTTCTTTGTACCCCTACTGGTGGAAAAGGGAATTGCAGTCCAAAATAACCTTTTTTTGTAATAGCTTTGTCCAGCAGGTAGACGGATCCATAAACCGGGTCATTCAAGAGGGGGCAGTGGGCCATCTTTCACAAGCTTTCTTTTTACCCCTACTGGTGGAAAAGGGAATTAGCAGTCCAAAAATAACTTCTTTTTGTAATAGCTTTGTCCAGCAGGTAGACAGATCCATACAACCAGGTCATTCAACTAGAGGGGGACAGTGGGCATCTTTCACAAGCTTCTTTTTACCCCTACTGGTGGATAAGGGAATGCCGTTCCAAAATATACTATCTCTTTTTGTATAGCTTTGTCTACAGGTGACGGATCATCACCAGGGTCATTCAACAGAGGGGGAACAGTGGGAGTTTCAAAGGTTTAGGTTCCTTATGCTTCTTACTTATAAGTCACTCCCTTATAAATTAACTGATCTGTTTTTAATGTCTTTGTCCATGCAGGTACGAAGCTTCTTCCAGTGCTACTTTCAATCTAGCCATTTCTACAGTTCTACACTTTTCTCTTTCCTTTTGGAAAAGAGGTATTGCATGTTCCTTAGCCTTCTTGTTGTCTTGTTCTTTGTAACAGCCCGATCCTATGATTTCTGGCACTCCCTTTACTTTCTCTCTCTGTTTGAAATTGCACTGTTACTCAAAGTAGTCTACGTTCCTTCTACTTTTGTAATACTTTTCCACAGGTGCACTCTTCGCTCCTCTTCTCTGCTCTTTCTTTCCCCCTCTGTTACCTGCTGATTTTTCACTTGCTTCTTTTACTGTTTACCCACTGTGGAAAAGGGAACTGCACGTCCAAAATTGAATTTTTGTAATAGCTTTGTCCAAGAGGTAGACGGATCCATACAACCTGGGTCATTCAACAGAGGGGGGCAGTGGGCAACTTTCACAAGCTTTCTTTTTACCCCTACTGGTGGATAAGGGAATTACACGTCCAAAAATAACGTTCTTTTTGTAATAGCTTTGTCCAGCAGGTAGACAGATCCATACAACCAGGGTCATTCAACAGAGGGGGACAGTGGGCATCTTTCACAGCCTTTCTTTTTACCCCTACTGGTGGAAAAGGGAATTGCACGTCCAAAAATAACTTTCTTTTTGTAATAGCTTTGTCCAGCAGGTAGACAGATCCATACAACCTGGGTCATTCAACAGAGGGGGACAGTGGGCATCTTTCACAACCTTTCTTTTTACCCCTACTGGTGATAAGGGAATTGCACGTCCAAAATAACTTTCTTTTTGTAATAGCTTTGTCCAGCAGGTAGACGAGACCATACAACCTGGGTCATTCAATAGAGGGGGCAGTGGGCAATCTTTCACAACTTTCTTTTTACCCCTACTGGTGGATAAGGGAATTGCACGTCCAAAAATAACTTCTTTTTGTAATAGCTTTGTCCAGCAGGTAGACAGATCCATACAACCGGGTCATTCAATAGAGGGGGACAGTGGGCATCTTTCACAGCCTTCTTTTTACCCCTACTGGTGGAAAGGAATTGCACGTCCAAAAATAACTTTCTTTTTGTAATAGCTTTGTCCAGCAGGTAGACAGACCTATACAACCAGGGTCATTCAAAGAGGGGGACAGTGGGCATCTTTCACAACCTCTCTTTTACCCCTACTGGTGGAAAAGGGAATTGCACGTCCAAAATAACTTTCTTTTTGTAATAGCTTTGTCCAGCAGGTAGACAGACTATCAACCAGGTCATTCAATAGAGGGGACAGTGGGCATCTTTCACAACCTCTCTTTTAGCCCTACTGGTGGAAAAGGTGCAAGTCCAAAATAACTTCTTTTTGTAATAGCTTTGTCCAACAGGTAGACAGACCTATCATCCAGGGTCATTCAATAGAGGAGGACAGTGGGCATCTTTCACAACCTCCTTTTACCCCTACTGGTGGAAAAGGGAATTGCAGTCCAAATAACTTCTTTTTGTAATAGCTTTGTCGCAAGCTGTTTTTTATATTTTAAGAACTTCCCAGATAACAAAATCACCTTCATGGTGCTCAGTGTTTGCTTGAGTTGGTCTTGCAGTGCCTCTTGACTTTGCCCACTCTCCCTATGAACTGACTGGTTTTATGTTCTGTCTATGTTGGACAAAGCTATTACAAAAAGAAAGTTATATTTTGGACGTGCAATTCCCTTTCCACCAGTAGGGGTAAAAAGAGAGGTTGTGAAAGATGCCCACTGTCCCCCTCTATTGAATGACCCTGGTTGTATAGTCTGTCTACCTGCTGGACAAAGCTATTACAAAAAGAAAGTTATATTTTGGACGTGCAATTCCCTTATCCACCAGTAGGGGTAAAAAGAAAGCTTGTGAAAGTTGCCCACTGACCCCCTCTATCGAAATACCCAGGTTGTATGGATCCGTCTACCTGCTGGACAAAGCTATTACAAAAAGAAAGTTATTTTTGGACGTGCAGTTCTCTTTTCCACCAGTAGGGGTAAAAAGAAAGGCTGTGAAAGATGCCCACTGTCCCCCTCTGTTGAATGACCCTGGTTGTATGGATCTGTCTACCTGCTGGACAAAGCTATTACAAAAAGAACGTTATTTTTGGACGTGTAATTCCCTTATCCACCAGTAGGGGTAAAAAGAAAGCTTGTGAAAGTTGCCCACTGCCCCCCTCTGTTGAATGACCCAGGTTGTATGGATCCGTCTACCTCTTGGACAAAGTTATTACAAAAAGGTCAATTTTGGACGTGCAGTTCCCTTTTCCACCAGTAGGGGTAAAAAGAAAGGTTGTGAAATATGCCTACTGTCCCCTTCTACAGAACGACACAGGTCTCATGTCTTTATACCCTGTAACAAAAAAGCTATTAAAAATACCCACCGGGCTAGATACTAAACGAAGAAAACTTGCACTTTTCCTACGGTCCCTTACTCACAGCTCCGCAAAGAGCGAGGTTTCCCGGCTAAATGCACATTGCGACGGCTTTAGCGGGGCAGTGTTTGTCATATCGAGCGAAAACAATATAAAAGAAGGTTGTGAAACATTATCAGCCTTGTCCTATTAGCGGTAATATTATTAATATATTAGAAGGGCAAGTCGTTGTGGAGGTATTGGCGTTTAATCGCTGAATGTGTCGGGAATATCGAAAACAAAACTAACTTTACCCCGCTGTTTCAGTAGCAACCTCGTTGAAAGTCCAGCGTTGTACTGGCCCTCATTCGTGAAGCAGTCCGGCGTGAAATGATTGGCGGAAACGTGAAATACTTTACCGATTCTCAGTGGGACATTGCCTTCATAAATGAAATTTAACCATGCTGTTCTCTATAACTCAGCTTGCAGGAGTCTATGGAGACAGTTATGCTGGTTGGTACATCCTAATACAGAACAACTGTAGTGCCTTCGTGGCGTAGACATTAGGCTTGTTCGATCTGATGCGGCGCCGAAGATCCGACAGGCGGATGACATCAAAGTACCGCGAGAGCGATTCGAAAAAAGATAAAAAGTTTGCTTTCGAATTGGTCTCGCGGTACTTTGATGTCATCCGCCTGTCGGATCTTGCGGTGCCACATCAAATCGAACAAGCCTATTGTGTAGCTCCAGTGACGATCTAACAATAGTGACTGTTGTACTTCCCACATGGGGCTGTGTCTAAGCAAATAGGGCAGATCGTCACAACTGCTGGGCGGGCTTTACCGTTGAGTGACGACATTAACGGCAGAATTCAAATCTTTGCTTTTACCAACAGGGTTTTTGAATTACGCAAATTATTAAAAAAGGAGTGAGCACATTTTTTACTGTTTAGACTGCTTGTTTACAGACACTGTGGACACGTATTCATGTTTTAACACATTATAAAAGTGAATTTTGCTAAATATGTGCCATTTAAAGAAAGTCCAGAGTCAAGAGCCCAACTAAATCAAACACTGATCACAATAATGGTGATTTGTTGAAATTTCAACGTTTCTTCAACATTAATTGCCGGTGCAAAAGTGATATTGATTCAATGCAGTTAACATTGACAAAACAACTATTTTTTAACATTGATTCTGTTAACATGTTAAGTTCCCCTTTGTATAATGCACTTTGGTACGGTGTGCTTCTACACCATGCACTACGGTACAGGGTACTGGGCAAGCGCATGCGCCAGAAAAGACATGACAGGGTTTTTGGGGGAGAAACTGTTTATGCTAGGTTTGTTGTTTTGCACCAAGCTGTAACGTTTACAAGCAAAAAAGTGTGTTAACAGAAACAAACGTTGTGTTTATTGTTAGTAACATGGTAGCAGAGGATGGCTGCTAGTTATAAACTTCCGCCGAAGTTTGATGAAGCCAGGCCATACGAGTGTTGGAAAAATGAAGTTAATATCTGGACGTAGGTTACCGATCTCGACAAAAAGAAACAAGCCCTTGCTGTTGCTTTGGGGCTTGAAGGGAGAGCCCGAGAGACGGCGATGGAATTACCGGCAGAGGATTTGGACAGTAATGACGGTATGGCAACGCTATTGGCAAAGCTAGACAACGTGTTCCTAAAAGAGGAAAAGATCACGCATATGAAGCGTATTCTTATTTTGATGGCATAACGAAGAATAGTTCAGTTTCTATGGCGGACTACATAGTTGACTTTGAGCAGAGATACAACCGGATGAAAAAGTACAAGAAAACAAAGCCAAAGCCTGCTGTTGGATTACCTTTAGTTTCAGAATACAACGAGACAGTGGCGATGGCTCTACATGAGTTAGAACCTGGTGTATGGTATCTTCACATCATTGACCATTTCACACGTTTCAGCGCTGGAAACATTGTGAGAACAAAAAAGTCATCTGAGATTGTCAACTCTATCATTCCCTCGTGGATTAGTGTCCATTGCGCCCCCCCAGAGGCTGTACAGTGACAATGGAGGCGAGTTCAATAACGCAGAGATCAGAGACATGGCAGAAAACTTTAACATTGAGACACGAACAACAGCAGGATACAGTCCTTGGAGCAATGGACTACTTGAGAGACACAATCAAACACTCACCGAGATCATCCAGAAGGTCAAAAGAGAAAATGGATGTGACTGGCACACTGCCCTTGATTGGGCCCTCATGGCTAAGAACAGTATGTTGAATGTTCATGGATACAGTCCATATCAGCTAGTGTTTGGATAGAATCCTAATCTTCCTTCTGTTTTGATTGATAAAATACCTGCTCTGGAAGGTACTACTGTGAGTGCTAGAACAGGAAAACACATCTCAGCTTTACATGCTTCTAGGAAAGCATTTACAGAGGCAGAGTGCTCTGAGCACATTCAAAAGCATTCTAAAGTCTGCATTTCATGTCAGATGTGAGGAACATGAACATTTTTGCTATGTGGGAATGGACTTTGCTACTATCAGCGCCGGCGCTATGGTGGGGCATTCGAGGGCCGTGCCCCCCCCCTAGCAGTCATTGATGCCCCTCCTTCCACAGGCCATGGCGTGGCCTAAAAATATCCCTTTTAGTTATTCTTTTAATATTTAAGTAGGCCCTACTTAATGGTTTTCTGGAAGTGCATAAACTGTTGAGAGGTGGATAAACTATTTCTGACATGTGTTGCGGGAATATGGGCATTGTCCCTTTAAGAAGCATGAGGTTTGTAGTCCTAGCCGTACTGAATGATGGGAAAAGTAGTGCGGGTGCGGGGTATTCACGTATGTGAGAGAAAAGTAGCAGACGGAGAAAAGGAGAGTAAGCTGCTTTAGAGGTTTTGTTGTTTTCTTTATAAGTTCGTGAAACCACCCGAGAGTTCAAGTGATTGTCAAATGGTATAGTGATGGTTGGAGCTTTCGCTGATGAGATTAAACAACTTGCTTCGTAATTACTTTGTCGGCTCATCATTGTGAGAAATGGACCAGAGCAAACTGTTACAGCTAACATTATCCGCGATCGGAGAGGCTGATTAACAAAAAGGTAATACATGTCAGAGATGGGTTAACTGCATTTATTTGCGTTTAGCCTCCACTACAGCCCTCCGCTGTGTGTGACTGTGCTGGAGTAGAGAGAGGGCATAACTTTACCCCACCCCTTTCTGCCTTTTATTATCGTCTTCGTGTGTGTGACTGAGTAAACTGTGTGCATAGGGCTACCACATAGCCTCGACTAAGTGACATGATATGGAAATTAACAACAACAAGAATAAACGAAATTAGCAAATAATAATAAAAAAAACGTGTTTAGTTTTTTATAGCATTTCTGCTGTGTTGGACTTGACTATGATGTTCGCCACTGCGTCAAAATATTTCTCAAATGGCAGTGCCCCCCCAATGCCCCTCCAGTAGATCTGCTCTGGGTCGCAAGACAAACCAGGCCAGACATTATGTTTGATGCATGCAGCTTGGCGTCAACTATAAAAACTGCTACAGTCCAGTCTATCCATGAGACAAATAAGGTCATCAGAAAACTTAAATTGGAAAAAGTGACACTGAGGTTTCAACATTTGGGACACAATGATGCTCTGAACTTTATGGTTTTCAGTTATGCTTCTCTTGGAAATCTCTCTGATGGGGGTACTCAGGGGGGGACATTAATCTGTCTTATTGGAGAGGGAGGAAAGTTTTCCCCTCTCTGTTGGCAATCTAAACGTATCAGACGTGTGGTGAGGAGTACTCTGGCAGGCGAAACCTTGGCCCTGTCAGATGGAAATGCTGAGCTGAATGCTCCTCCCTTGGTCTGTTACGGACAACCACTCTTTGTTTGAGTCACTTAAGTCTACAAAACAGGTGACTGAGAAACAACTTCGACTGGAAATAAGCAGCATTAAAGAGCTCATACAGAGTAAAAGGATTAAGAAAGTACTCTGGTCGGACACAAAACCTCAGATTGCTCACTGTCTTACCAAAAAGGGAGCGTCTTACCTGGGGCTATTGAAAGTACTTAGTGAAGGGCTGTGGTGCTATTAAATAGCACTGTGAAATATAAAAAGTTTGTACACATTCAAGTACATATGTAACAACTGTTTTGTTGTGATAATTGTTGCTTTTGTTATGCACATGTTATTTATAATTTTCTTTGTTTAAAGGATTAGGAGATTGTTAACATGTTAAGTTCCTCTTTATATAATGCACTTTGGTACGGTGTGCTTCTACACCATGCACTACGGTACAGGGTACTGGGCAAGCGCATGCGCCAGAAAAGACATGACGGGTGTTTTGGGGGAGAAACTGTTTATGCTAGGTTTGTTGTTTTGCACCAAGCTGTAACGTTTACACGCAATAAAGTGTGTTAACCGAAATAAACGTTGTGTTTATTGGAAGTAACAGATTCAATGGTTGCTTGCTATCTGGGTTACTAATGGAAACTTGACTTGACCTGCGTAAAAACTAAAATAGTTTAGTGCAACGGGTTTCCACGCAAATTTCTAGTAAAGTCAACAATTTGGGTTAAGAGTGCACGATCAAGTCACCACTTCAGTTGAGGGGCCACACACATGATGAAGTCCTGATAAGCAAATGATTAGTTAATAATAAGTACTATATTTGGATGTCAACAGAATTCATGTGCTATGTGCAGTGTTTATCCAATTTTGGGATCTGTGCCTACAGGCTACTATGACATAATCATGCTTGATAACTCGGATCATGATTACTGAAAAACATTATTTCTTACAATAATTGATATTCTGATCTAACCTTTAATAATGCATTAGGTAATGTACTTTTTTGTATATTCCTTTAACCAACAGGGCACGTTAAAACCGCCAACACTTATTTTGTCACTGTATCACGCCGCGATCTTCTCAAACTCTTCTAAACTCCTCTAAACTCTAGGGTCATGATTATTATTAGTCATCAACTATGTTTTTGTTATATTGTTTTATGTGCAGGGCTAGTTGAAGCAGGCTACACTAATCACTTTTCTTAACGGTCGGTGAATATAGGCTAAACTGCAATGACAGAATTAGGAGAAAATAAATACATGTTTGAAATAAATGAATAAAATGACACACTTTTAGTCAATGATTAGGAGACTTGGATACTTTATTAATTATATCATGATCATTCGTAATAAATCCTAATTCATGATGATGTACCCATCTTAGTTAATGTTTTAATTAAGATGTTGTTCTTTCATGAAGTCATGAATGGAAGACTTTGAACTAAGGTTACTTCCTGATAATGCATGAGGTATTAATGTGTCAAGTAATGTTTAGTCCAAGCATTAACGTATGCCGGAATTCATGATCATTCATGTACCCTTACCGTAAAGTGTTACCAATATTCCTAACACAGATTTAACTGTTTTGACATAATTTACTTGATCTTAGAATGAACGTAAACCAGTTCAATAACGACTGGATATACGTTTTTGCAACACAGAGAATATTAGACCATGAATGTATGTACTAGTTCATTCAATCTCTTTTAATTTAAATGACTCGTTCAGTGGGCGTATTCATTAGGTACATTCAACCAATGAAACACTCTGACAGGGCTCACACTGAAGCGCTATTGGCTCTTTGCATGAAGAACAGAGCTGCACTCTTTGCTTGAGAATATCTTACAAAAATACATATTATAGAAACTGTCTTAAATTTCTTCAATCATTCAAGCATGTTACATTCTTTCTTTGATCTTTAGCATGTCATTCAATCTTTTAATGTACAATATGACTTACTTCATCACTTCGCTAATCGGCAGGGCCGGACTTAAGAGGATGGGGGCCCCTGGGCTTGAGTTGTTTTCGGGGCCCCCCCGTACTATTTAAAATCATGTGTTTGTTAGCATTAGTAAATGTTTTTTTTCTCCAATGACTAACAATGACACGTGTTCATTGGTTTACACGTTTATAATGCTTGTTTTGACAGTGGGAGCCACAAGTGGTGCATTTATAGCGTGTAGGAAGTTTCAAACATACTTAAATGTAAAATCCAATCAACATTACAATATCAAGGGGACTAATATAGTTTTTGACATAATCATACAGCCCTACCATTATGTATTTTAAAATTAAATTTATTGATCCATAATAAGAAAACTACTAAAAAGTAACAAATGTGTGTGTTTTGCCTGTATTTCTGGAGGATCTTGAGAGATTATACGTCTCGGATCTAAAATTTGGGAACACCTGCATTAACATGAAACCAACAATGAGCAATACAGTTGTCAGCATTTATTAATCTTGTTTATTGTTAGTTAATGCCAAATACAATTGTTCATGTTAGTTCATGGTGCATGTTCAATGTTTTTAAAAATATTAGTAAATACTGAAAATAAAGATGAACAAATGCAGACATGTAATCTAATGCTTAACTAATGTTAACAAATGCAACAGTGTAAAGTGTTAAAAATATATTAGTATTCTATTGCAATTCCATCAGTAAAGCATATGACAGATCTATGAGTTTGAAATGCACATTAAAATTGTATTCATATAATGAGATGAAACGTCTTATTATGGCTTAAATAGTTTCATAATAATGAGATGGGTCCATAGTTTTGTAAAGTCTAGTTAACTGAGGTTGTGCAGGGCAAATAGGGCACCCCTCTGTTATAAATCGTTTTAATTACTTTATGACTAACATAACATCATTTTAATGTCAAATTCTTAAATGTAAATCTAAGAGACAGTTTAATGCAGCTCACAGGCCATGAATCCATGAATGGTATATCTGCAAGGTATCATCTTAATTTAGCATTTACATTTTGCCAGAGATCTCAACGTCAGAAATGAAATAACTATCTAAACGCAGTTTGTCCCTTCACGCGTCCCGTAGTTCGGTTGTTTTAACTTTGTTTATTAGTTAGCAGAATGTTTTCATTTTTTATTTACATGGATGGATTTAACAGTGTTTGCGTATTATTTACAAGAACCGCTTATGGCCACAGAACGGGAAATATTAGAAATAAACTCTATATTACCTGTTTTTATTCAGAGATGTCTGCAGAACACAACACTTTTCATAACACGTTTTTTGTAAAAGCAAAGAAAGTGTAACAACAACAACAGCTAGTAGACTCTACTGCATCTACCTGTCGATGAAACAATCTGTCGTCTTCAGTGAGCGGACACAGACTGTGAGGCGCGAGCGTCAAATGGAAAACGCGGAGTGGAATCATATAGCGGTGTAATAAGAGAAAGTTTTTCGCGGGGATGTGAATCCTCTCTACTCTACTTCGGCTACCGTTCAACTTCGCCTACCAAAGGCGGGCGCCAGCCACGTCGGTCCGCGAGTTTCAAAGGAGAAATAACTGAAATAAAACCGGAGGGTGGCGGCCTGGCGGGAGATGGTGACAGGTATGCTCTGGATTCTCTGCCTAAAGATCAAGGTGTGGTGCCATGGGTGTAAAGAATCATTATTTCCTAAATGCTGTTCTTTCGCGTTCTTGTCTCTCAGTTTTTGGTTTTCTTTAAGCGCGGCACTGCGATTGCGCTTGTCAGCCATTAGAACAAGCGTCTTAATGAGCAGACAGGTTTCAACTGAGGTAAACATGACGGATAGAATCCACAAATGACCAATCAGGAAACGCCAACATGACTGACGGAACGTTTAGCCAATTAATCGACATCATTCCTTACATAAGGCAGTGTTATTGAACCTTGGTAGGCCAATGCACAAAGTTTAAATGAAAAATAAAATGACTGGCATATAACTAAACAAATCAAATGAACGAGAGCAGGCGGCCCCCTGAAGGGCGGGGCCCCTGGGCTGGAGCCCAGCCAAGGCCAATGGTAAGTCCGGCCTTGCTAATCGGTACAGGACAGCGCTGGTTTATTGTGGCTTAACTGTTACTTTATGTTGCATTTCACGTTATGCAGCAGCTCTCATTAGTGGATAAGTTAACATTATATAAACAACATATAAAATGTTCGTGCTTGCCTTTATAATGAGTTCAGGATGACTCGCCTGAAGTTGCGCTTCAAGTTTGTGGCATTTTTCCGGCGATTGTGAAGGAAAATAAGACACTTAGTAAACCGCGTGGAGACAGAATACATGTCGGGGCTTCCTCTTTACCCAGAGACTTCTCTCTACCGCTTATACGAGATAAGCAGCGCAAACTGATGTCCGCCAGGTCGGACAAGAATATTTTCTTCTCGTTTTTATAAATTGACAAAAATGTCAGTATTTTTTTATTATAGTTTTCATTATCATGCATTCATTTTTATTTTGTTATCGTCTCGTTTTCGACAGTGAAAACGTCTTGGTTACGGATGTAACCTCGGTTCCCTGATGGAGGGAACGAGACGTTGTGTCGAACCGACAGATGGGGTTCGTCCCTGAGAACCAATCGCTTCCGACTTCTTAGAAAAGGCCAATGAAAATTGGCGAATGAAATTTGAATGCCAGACTCCGCCCCCGGAAATCCGGGTATAAAAGGGAGACGGCGTACCTCATTCATTCACCTTAGTTCTGAGGAGCCTGAAACCTCTCACGACTGCTGCAGTGGACAGCACGTGTTGTGGCAAGGAGGACACAATGGAGGTTACATCCGTACATCTCTCGACGTTGTGTCGAACCGACAGATGGGGTTCCTATGGAAAATGCCATAACACTGTGCCCTGTCACAATTTCTAGTGAAGCAACGGTGACTGGCCTGGGCGTGTCAGCCGTGAGTGCTACCGCGAAATTTTAACCTACCAGTGGGTAGGTAGGGGGTCCCAGAGCTTTCTTGAAAGGTGGGAAGGCTCCTGCCTTCGGCCTCACAGGCGGCGGCCTTGTTTCTCTAACAGCGAGAAGCCGCCCGGTACCGTAAGGCCACTGGGTAAGCGCTACTTCCTCAATTGGGGGATGAGCTACAGAGACCACTTCCTACCGCAGGGAGGAGTCTAGTGGAGATACCAGCATGGTCTCACCGATAGGGGAGAGCTCAAGGGAAGAAGTGCGGACTGAAGGAGTTAACCGCGAGGTGGAGGTCCACCTTAGGAGGTCATGGGTTACCAAGGTGGGAACCAGCATGAGGATACATCAGACGGAACCGCCCAACTGGGGGGTTGCAATGTCTGGTAGCACTAGGTCCGGTTAGAGCTATGTTGCGAATAACTCCGGATATAGTGGTCTTAACCACCGCAGGGGGTAGGCCACTCAGGATCTCCTCGTTCCGTCCAGGGGCCAGACATGGAGGTTCCAGAGGTCTAGCCCGTGATGCCATAACGTGCCCTTCCCCTGGGAAAGCAGGTCCTTCGTCAGGGGAATCGGCCAGGGGGGAGCTGTCGTCAAGAGCATTAGCTCCGAGAACCAAGTCCGGTTGGGCCAGTATGGCGCAACTAGTACACTTGATGCTCCTCTTCCCTGACCTTGCACAGGGTCTGTGCAATGAGGCTCACTGGGGGGGAAGACGTACTTCCGCTTGTCCCACGGCCAGCTGTGCACTAGAGCATCCGTGCCGAGGGGGGCCTTGGGCAGGGAGTACCTTAGCGGGCAATGGGTGGTGTCCAGGGAGGCGAAGGGGTCTACCTGAGCCCGCCCGGACTGTACCCGATGAGCTGGCTGCACGGGGGTGGAGTCGCCACTCTCCGCGAGGCGTCAACTGACGAGAGAGCTCATCGGCTGTCTGGTTCAGGTCGCCTGGGATATGTGTGGCTCGCAGGGATCTGCTCACCTGCGGACTCCACAGGAGGAGGCGTCGGGCAAGTCGTGTTTGCTGCCGTAAGCGAACGCCACCCTGGCAGTTAAATACACTACGGCAGTTGTGCTGTCCGACCGGACCAGCACGTGCTTGTTCTGCACGAGAGGTTGTAAGCCTTTCAGTGTGGGTAGCACATCCAACAACTCTAGGCAGTTGATATGCCTGCGCAGGCGGGGGCCCGTCCATCGCCCCGACACTGCGTGCCCGTTGCACACGGCACCCCAACCCTGCAGGAAGGCGTCTGTCGACCCTGACGCGTCTCGACCTGCCCGAGAGGGACCCCACGTCTGTAGAAAGGTCATTGAAGACCAAGGGGTTAGGGTGCGTCGGCAGAAAAGCGTAATCACCATCCGCCTGCTGCCGGTGTGCCACGCTCTCCAGGGAACTTATGCCTGACCCTTATGCCTGACCCTCGAAAGCGAACCGTAGGAACGGGCGATGACGAGGGAGAATTGAGACATGAGAGTAAGCGTCCTTCAGGTCGATTGCCATGAATCCATCTTGACATCTGATAGATGCCAGGATGCGCTTCTGCGTGAGCATCCTGAACGGCAGCTTGAGTAGGTGCCTGTTCAGCGTACGCAGATCTACCGACCCCCGCTCTTTTGGGGACGATGAAGTACGGGCTGTAAAACCCGTTGAACATCTCGGCTAGAGGGACGAGCACGATCGCTTCCTCACCAGAGGGGTGGCGACCTCGGCCCGAAGCACGGGGCCGAAACTTGGGCGGGCGTACGGGGAGTTGGATCGCGTAGCCGAGACGGAACGTATCCCGTAGTCACCGTGATGGTTTGGGAGCTCTTGTCGAGTTGCCGAACAACATCGTGTAGAGGGTGATAGCGGCTGTGATAAACGCCCAGAGAGGGAGAAAACTTTTAGAAATGGGCTGTTGGGACGGGGCAGGAACCGTCCCGGATCGACCACCAGCAATGGAATGGCTGGGGTCGGGCCCGAAGGTATTCTCGATCTCCCTGGGGTCTTCCCATGAGGGCCGCTTTGGCTTTCGCTGCGGCTGCTGACGGGGTGGTGGTCTCCTCTTTGATGTCTCGAAGAGGACCAGGGCTGCTGGGAAGCAGACGGTGCATGGGATCTCGGCGGCCAGAGGGCGGTCGAGTCGCGGCTGGGGAGGACATACTTGATATCCTCTGTCTGCTCCCTAACTGTCGAACTCGACAGTATCACCAAACAGCCCCCCCTTGCGAGATGGGTGCATCGAGAAAGCGGACTTTCTCAGTGTTACTCACCTGTGCAAGGTTCAGCCAGAGGTGTCTCTCCTGGACCACAAGCGTGAACATCGCCCGACCCAGGGCCACGCGATGACCTTGGTCACCCGAGAGCAAGGTCGGTGAAGCCGCGGAGTTCCTGCATAAGCGCTGGGTCGGTCTTACCCTCGTGGAGCTCTCTCCGCGCATTGGCCTGCAGGAATGCCATAGCGTGGAGAGAGGGGACAGCTTGGCCCACAGCAGAGTAAGCTCTCGACACTTTGGACGGGAGTCTAGGTCGAGCCCTTGGGGGACATCGACGTATCCTCTAGCTGCCCCACCATCGAGTGAAGAAAGGGTGATGGAACTAGTTGACATGTACGCGCTGAAGGGGGCATTCCAGGTCGTACTAGGTTCCTCATGCACTTCCGGGGGAACACGGCACTGGGGGCGAGTGCGGCTTGGAGCCGCTCTCAAGCCCGATGTACCGTGTATCCAGCCGCAAGCGTTGGGAGAGGCAGTGCGGTGCACCGCAACCCAATGCCGGTGGCCCGGGAAAGCATGACTGACATTTCGACGTCCGCTTCTTCCTGATCTCGACCCCCCGAGGGAGGGAGCTTCAAGGAATCGTCGGAGTCTGATGCCAGTAAGTCACCCTCCGATGCTGCAACAGACATCTCATGATCACGTACTGTGTCCGATACGTGATTGAGGGTCAGACGAGCAAGACGAGGTGCGAACGGTCCGCGAGCCAGTGGCTGACGGATTAGCGCTCACAGTAATCCTCATATCACCCTCGCTGCTCGCCGTAGCGGAACGGGAAGCAGACGAGGTGGTGGAGTCCCGTGGGAACACAGCCACCCGTGACGCAACGTCTGAATCGTCAACCGCGGGCAGGACGTATCCACAACATCTGCCCCAGCATACTGGAAGCTGACATCGTGTCCGTCCACCTCCTCGATGAATGTGTTGCACCCACGAGAACCGCGGGACATGCCACGCTGGAGAAATTTGCTGTTTTAGAGAAAAAACTCGAACACTTCTGGAACCGCCGAGACGCCCAGGGGAAGTCGCTGCAGGAAGGGACAGTCCGCTGCACCACGTCGTAGAGCCGGCAGTCTTATAGCGAAGTCTGTTGATCATGAGCGAAGGCCCCGAAGAACAAAAGGTGAATGAATGAGGCACGCCGTCTCCCTTTTATACCCGGATTTCCGGGGGCGGAGTCTGGCATGCAAATTTCATTCGCCAAATTTCATTGGCCTTTTCTAAGAAGTCGGAAGTGATTGGTTCTCAGGGACGAACCCCATCTGCCGGTTCGACACAACGTCGAGAGACCGACAGAAAGGGAACATATCGTTAACGAATCATTTTTGTCATAGTTTTTGTCAACGATATTAATATGTAAACTATTTAAAGTTAATCATCCATTATCATATCTGCTCAACATAAATGGTCTGGACAGGAGCTCCTAAAGTAAGACTTGGCTACAGTTTATTCGTTTATAACTATACGATGAAGACGCGTCCTCCAGATGCGTTGCGCGTGTACATAATAATTAATGCTGACTTTGTGTGTTTAGAGACGAATTGTTGTGACATTTTCTGCAGAACATAATTATTGGGAATTAATAGAAAAATGTGGTATGATGCTGTCATGTGGGGTAGTAAAGGAAGAATGTGAATGAAATGTTCTACCAAAATGATTTGCTTTTTTTACGAGTCTCATGAGTCATGAGTCCAAGTCAAGTCACAAGTCTCTGTTTTTGTGACCTAAGTGCGACTCGAGTCTAAGTCGCTGACTCGTGTTTCCATCTCTGCTACACGACATACCAGAACCAGCCACAATGAAGCATCCAGATCTCTTTAATACTGATATATTATATAAAAGAACCCATGCGATGTGATTGGGGTTATTTATAGCTGGTGTGGTATCAAAATCCTCTGGTGAGATTATGACTCCCCTGTTTCTGGCTAGCACACTGGACTCGGCCCCACCTCCGCTTTAGAAATGTGAACTGTAGATGGTAATGTTAAAGAATTTGGCTAATGTTAATGCTGTGTGTGGTGAGGGGAGCGTGGTGTAGCGAGGTATGCGGCAGGAGAGAGAGCCGGGAGACGAGCGGTAAGTGAGTGGAGTAATTACAAACGACCAACACCTGTGTCTCGTTCCAGTAAGGGCGCGGGGAGAGAATATAAACACCCGACGGAGGCACAATGGAGAGAGAGAGACGGACTCGACACGAGCTGCCACACACGGAAACCTCTCAGTCAGCAAGGAGGACCTTCGCTGACTTCCGAGCGACGCAAGCCAGGCTGAAGGAGAAGCCGTGGATATTTATGCTGTTTACTTTGGGTGCTCTATTTAAGTTGTTTTTTCTGTGGAATAAAGTCGTGTCAGTCTCGCCAACCTCGTCCTCTTCCTTCCTAACCATAACGAACCCGTTACACTGGTGCCGAAACCCGGGCAGGAAGAAGGAGGGACACTGCCATCATGCAGGCAGCATCGGGCACGCCGTTTGCGGACATCATCGCGTCTCTCGCGGTCCTCCACCGCGAACAACACCAGGCGCTGCTGGACCTTCGGAATGACCACGAGCTTCGCTTCCAGTCCGTCTTCCAGGCCCAGCGAGAGGACCGCGAGAGCTTCCGGAGCTGGATGGACCAGGGGGTTCAGGCAGAAGCGTCCGCGACAACCGCCGCGTTCCTGCCGCTGTCGAAAATGGGGCCAGAGGATGACCCCGAGGCATTTCTCGACCTGTTCGATAAGACGGCGGAAACTAGCGGCTGGCCCCCGGAGGACTGGGCGAGGCGACTCCTTCCGTTGCTGTCGGGGGAGGCGCAACTGGCGGCCCGGCCACTGCCCTTCCAGAACCTCCTGGTCTTCGACGACCTGAAGAGGGCCATCCTCCAGAGGGTCGGCCGTAGCCCGGAGGAACATCGGCAGCGATTCCGGTCGCTGGGGCTCGGCGAAAGCGGCCGGCCCTTCGTGATGGCCCATCAGCTCCGGGATTCCTGCCGCAAATGGCTGCTGGCTGGGAAAGGTGACGTCGTGGACATCATCGACCGCGTGGTGCTGGAACAGTTCATCGCTCGGCTGCCCAAGAGAACGGCCGAGTGGGTCCAGTGCCACCGCCCGACGTCGCTGGACGCAGCCATCCACCTGGCGGAAGACCAGATGGTGGTGTGCCCCGGGGTTGGCGAAGCCCTCCCGGCGGTCTCTCTCTCCTCTCCGGAGACTGTTTCTCTCTCCCCCTCTTCTCTCTCTTCTCCCTCTCCTCATCCTGTCCCTGCACCCAGGTCCCGTCCTCCCGGTCCACCACGAGTGCCGCCGCGACGACGATTCCCACAGCCAGGGAGCTATACGAGCCCGGGGATTCCAGGACGGCAATGGGTCCAACCTCTCTCCGCGCCCTTCCCGTGCTCCACTTCCCGCCACTCGGATGGCGGAGACGCCTGGGCCGGCCTGTTGGCGCTGCGGGGATCCGGACCATTGGGTCGATCAGTGTCCAGTAATGGAGGTCGGGACGATGGTCCGGGTTCCCAACACGCCGCAGGCTGCCCCCGGTCAGAACGGAGGGTACCAAATTCCTGTGAGTATAGGGGGGGGTACATACCCGGCTCTGGTGGATTTTGGTTGTAACCAAACCTCCATCCATCAGAGCCTGGTTCGGCCCGGGGCATTGGATAATAGCCGTATGGTTCGGGTACGGTGCGTACACGGGGATGTGGTGAGATATCCTTTAATCCCCGTCTTTATTCAATTCAGGGGGGAAAAGCATAGAGTGGAGGTGGCGGTTAACCCACACCTACGACACCCGCTGATCTTGGGAACCAATCGGCCTGCATTTACGGAGTTATTGGGATGTTTATGTGCGTGTGTCGCTTGGGGTCCAAAGACACAGGGAGTCGGCGCGGTTGTACAGACGGGAGAGTCTGTTACAGGGGAAACGAGTGGATCCGAGGGGCGAATCCTCTCGGAACGCGATGACTTCCCTCTGGAACAATCCCGGGACGAATCACTTAGGTTCGCCTGGGAACAGGTTCGCTGTGTGGACGGCCAACCTCTCCAACCTGACCAACCGCGCTCCTACCCTTATTTTGCAATTATAAAAGACCGGTTGTATCGAGTGGCCCAAGACGCTCAAACAAAAGAAGATACAACCCAGTTGTTGGTACCACGGGGCCGCCGGGAAATGCTTTTCCAGGCGGCACATTGTAATCCTATGGCGGGGCATTTAGGACAAAACTCGACACTAAACCGTCTCATGGCCCGATTTTTTTGGCCGGGCATTCACGAGAACGTACGCAGGTGGTGCGCCTCGTGTCGTGAATGTCAGCTGGTAAACCCTCCGGCCTCCCCAAAAGCGCCATTGCGCCCTCTACCGCTAATGCAGGTCCCCTTCGATAGAATTGGTATGGACCTCATCGGGCCATTAGAGCGGTCAGCGAGAGGACATCGATTTGCATTAGTCTTAGTAGATTATGCAACCCGATATCCCGAGGCAGTGCCGCTCCACAGCATCTCCGCTAAAAGTGTGGCGGAGGCACTGTTTCGCGTCATCTCCCGCGTGGGGATCCCCCGGGAGATCCTCACGGATCAAGGCACGGCGTTTATGTTACGCACTATACGCGAGCTGTATGAATTATTGGGCATTAAATCGGTCCGTACCAGCGTCTTTCACCCTCAAACAGACGGGTTGGTGGAACGGTTTAATCGCACGTTGAAAACCATGATTCGGAAGTTCGTACACGAGGATGCCAAAAATTGGGACAAATGGTTAGAACCCCTCTTATTCGCTGTGCGAGAGGTCCAGCAAACCTCCACGGGGTTTTCCCCCTTCGAGCTTCTCTTTGGACGACAGCCCCGAGGGGTTTTGGACGTCCTGAGAGAGACTTGGGAGGACGGACCCTCCAACAGCAAGAATGAAATTCAACATGTCCTGGACCTGAGAACGAAACTCCATACACTGGGGCGGCTATCTATGGAGAATTTGTTACAGGCCCAGGATAAACAGAGCCGGCTGTATAACAGGGGAACCAACCTCCGGAAATTTTCACCGGGAGAAAAAGTGCTTGTATTACTCCCCACCTCGAGTTCCAAATTACTAGCCAAGTGGCAAGGGCCGTTTGAGGTCACACGGCAAGTGGGAGATCTTGATTATGAAGTAATACGGTCAGATAGGAGCGGGGCGCGTCAAATTTACCACCTCAATCTCCTAAAAAAATGGCAGGAGGTGGAGCCCGTGTTGCTGGCGACGGTAATTAGTGGAGAGGATGATCTGGGACCAGAAGCGAATATAAAACCACAATCACTCGCTCTGGCTCTGGGGGGAGATCACCTCTCACCCTCCCAGCTCACGGACATTGCCAGGTTGCAAGCGGAATTCGCAGACGTGTTCTCGCCCCTACCGGGACGCACGAAACTCATTCAGCACCATATCGAGATGGTGCCGGGCGTTGTAGTTCGTAGCCGGCCCTATTGTTTACCTGAGCACAAGAAAAATGTGGTTCAGACGGAATTAGCGGCAATGCTCGAGATGGGGGTAATAGAGGAATCCAACAGTGACTGGGCGAGCCCGATAGTTTTGGTTCCCAAGACGGACGGCTCGGTCAGGTTCTGTGTGGATTATCGCAAGGTGAACGCGGTATCGAAATTCGATGCCTATCCAATGCCACGGGTCGATGAGTTACTGGACCGGCTAGGCACGGCTCGGTTTTATTCGACGTTGGACTTAACGAAAGGGTACTGGCATATCCCCCTATCGCCATTATCTAAAGAAAAAACTGCCTTCACTATGCCGTTCGGGTTACACCAATTCGTGACGCTTCCGTTCGGTTTGTTCGGGGCACCGGCCACCTTTCAGCGCCTCATGGACCGTATCCTCCGGCCCCATACGGCATATGCCGCTGCTTATCTGGATGACATCATCATTTATAGCAACGACTGGCAGCGGCATATCCAACACTTGAGGGCGGTTTTGGGAGCGCTGAGGGCGGCCGGTCTCACGGCCAACCCGATGAAGTGTGCGGTTGGGCGGGTGGAGGTTAGGTATCTGGGCTTCCACTTGGGGCACGGGCAAGTGCGGCCCCAAATTAATAAGACCGCAGCCGTTGTGACCTGCCCGAGTCCCAAGACCAAAAAGGAGGTAAGACAGTTCCTGGGGCTGGCGGGATATTACAGACGGTTTGTGCCCAACTATTCGGACCTCTCCAGCCCGCTGACTGATCTTACTAAAAAGGAGGCACCAGATCCGGTCCAATGGTCAGAGCAGTGCCAGCAGGCGTTTTCCCAGGTGAAGGCTGCCCTGTGTGGCGGGCCGCTCTTGCACTCTCCTGACTTCTCTCTCCCTTTCTTGTTGCAGACTGACGCGTCGGACAGAGGGCTGGGTGCTGTCCTGGCACAGGAGGTGGGGGGTGAGGAGCGGCCAGTGCTGTACATTAGCCGCAAGCTGTCAAAGAGAGAGGCTAAGTACAGCACTATTGAAAATGAATGTTTGGCCATCAGATGGGCCGTTCTCACCCTTAGGTACTACCTCCTGGGCCTGGAATTCACCCTCTGGTCGGACCACGCTCCCCTGCAGTGGCTCCACCGCATGAAAGATACCAACGCCAGGATCACCCGTTGGTATCTGGCGCTACAGCCTTTTAAGTTCCAGGTGGTCCACAGGCCGGGTGCGCGAATGGTTGTAGCCGACTTCCTCTCCAGGAATGGGGGGGGGCTGCAGGCCGGACGGTTCCCCGGCCTGAGTCAGGCGGTGGGGGTATGTGGCGAGGGGAGCGTGGTGTAGCGAGGTATGCGGCAGGAGAGAGAGCCGGGAGACGAGCGGTAAGTGAGTGGAGTAATTACAAACGACCAACACCTGTGTCTCGTTCCAGTAAGGGCGCGGGGAGAGAATATAAACACCTGACGGAGGCACAATGGAGAGAGAGAGACGGACTCGACACGAGCTGCCACACACGGAAACCTCTCAGTCAGCAAGGAGGACCTTCGCTGACTTCCGAGCGACGCAAGCCAGGCTGAAGGAGAAGCCGTGGATATTTATGCTGTTTACTTTGGGTGCTCTATTTAAGTTGTTTTTTCTGTGGAATAAAGTCGTGTCAGTCTCGCCAACCTCGTCCTCTTCCTTCCTTACCATAACGAACCCGTTACACTGTGTAACTGTAGTACACTGTGTAACCGCTTCAGTGCTTTTATATATTTAAAGAAACCGAGAAGAACTGTTACTTGGCTACACTTGTCTCTCCAATATTTTTAATTTAGACTGCGATACCAAGCTCAACCGCTAGATGTCAATGTACCATACGGTTTCTTTAAATGAGTTTATGAAATCGTTTATTTAACACAATTATTATACAAGAAAATAATAATACAAATTAATATTAACATAAATAAAAATGTATATAAATAGTTATAATATTATACACTAGCCAAACACAGACAGAAGTTAACTGCAGTCCCAGTTCACACATCCGATGAAACAGTCTATATACCCTCTCTGTTTACGCCATCATTGTCCAGTCTCGTAATTGTTGTAGTGCTATTCTGTTGTGATTATATATAATAAATACTGTAGCGAGGAAGGCGGGGCAGGTGGCGTGAGTGATAATGAGTATCAGCTTTGCGCGCACCGGTCCAGCATGCCTCACGGGGGAGCTAGGGAGCATAAGAGGACGAGCGACGGGACTGCCGAGGAGAGAGGACCGGTCCTGGAAATGTTAAGTTTTGTGTTTATGTTTGTGTGGCCGGCAGTCGTCCGTGAGGGGCTGCCGGCCTTTTACTTCCGTGTTATTGTTTGGTTATTTTGATTAAAGTTTATTGTTAAATGTGCGCCGGTTCCCGCTTCCTTCCTTCCCGTTTTATTGAACTTTGCTACATTGGTGGCGAAACCCGGGAGGAAGGAGGGACATGCTGTCAAAAAGTCCTCGCCACCGAGGGGGATCGCGGTGCTGCAGAGTTCGGGCAGCGCGGAGGAGGGAAGTCCACGAGTGGCTGCCCGAGGCGGTGGTGCTGGATCGTCGGTCGAGTGGGACGAAGACCTCGCGACCGTCCTCGTGGGCCGAGGTGGGATGGTTGCCATCTGGGAGGGAGCCAAGTGTTGGCGCCATTTGCCGGAGCCTGCTGCCATCCGCCAGGAAGGGGAGGAGCAGGGAACGGGAGACCCACTGCCCTCAGCCGGAGGAGCCATCGCCAGCCGCCAGGAGGCGGAGGAGGATCGGGATGTCCACCAAGCGTCCAGTACCACCGCATGGCACCGCGAGGAAGAGCCTCTCGGCTGGCTGAGGACCGAACGACAGCGTGTCGGGGAACCGGACTATTTTTTTTTTCTTTTTTCCTCTTTCCCCTTTCTCGTCCCTGTCGCTCGGGGTGCTCCGGGCTCCGTTCTCTCGTCTCGTCGGTGCGTACCCCCTGGCGCTGGGGCTCTCAAGGGGGGCCCCCCGGGGGGGAGTAAGCACAGGCGGGGTGGTGCCCCCCGGCCTGTGAGAGGCGATGGGGGTATGTAGCGAGGAAGGTGGAACGAGAGCCGTGGGGCAGGAAGGCGGGGCCGGTGGCGTGAGTGATAATGAGTATCAGCTGTGCACGCACTGGTCCCGCATGCCTCACGGGGGAGCTAGGGAGCATAAGAGGACGAGCGACAGGGCTGCCGAGGAGAGAGGACCGGGCCCGGAAATGTTAAGTTTTGTGTTTATGTTTTTGTGGCCGGCAGTCGTCCGTGAGGGGCTGCCGGCCTTTTACTTCCGTGTTATTGTTTGCTTATTTTGATTAAAGTTTATTGTTAAATGTTCGCCGGTTCCTGCTTCCTTCCTTCCCGTTTCATTGAACTTTGCTACAAATACTCTTTGTGAATTATCTCAGAGTTGGCTTACGTTAACCAAATGTCATTAACAACCAACTTGTAGGCATGCGCATACAACTGTTTACATTTGCATGCGCATGCCCAGCGCGCCTGAATGGTGATGTGACATGCGATTTCGACAGTCTAGTGTAAACTGAGATTTTTTTCTGAAACGCGTGTGGAAACACCAGTATAAACAAAGATAGATTTTGTATGAAACGCGCTACTGTAAACAGGACCTGAGCCACAGGAAGCACTGTTCCTGGAGCAATAGTACCCAGCAAACAAAGGATATGCCAGTTGGTTGTCATTTGGTCAGTGTGACGTAACTTTATGAGAGTGCAGTGACAATGTTGTGGTAAAGTTACATTTTTATAATCTTGGCTAATGTCCCAAAAACATTGTGGCCACATCCTGAAATACCGTTGTGACTTCAACTCACAGAGAACATTGTCGCAACGTGATACACTGGTCTCCAGATAAACCTGGACACTGGTACACTGGTTATTTTATTTTAATGTATTTAGCCATTTTTATTTTGTGTTTTAAGGGAAAATTATGATCACAGTAAAATTATATGTGTTATAATGTCTAGATAAATATCATAAATCCTAACTTGAACAGTTGAAAATATCAAACTGGATTTTTAATAAGATGCAAGAATGATAAATATCTGTTATAACTACTTTATTCCTAGAGCTTTTCTCCAGTATGCACTTTCTCCTCTGATCTGCACAGAGCTGCACACTTACATCATTTAAAGGAGAGATTTTTTCTACTTTTACACAAATGTAATATAAATCTTAGGGGTCCACTGAATGTGTCTGTGAAGTTTCAGCTCAAAATACACCACAGATCTTTTATTATACCATGCTCTAGATTCCCAGTTTTACATGTGAGGAGAAATGCGCTTTTGGTGTGTGTATCTTTAAGTGCAAATGAGCTGCTAGTCTCTGCCCCCTTTTCAGCAGAAAACGCAGCAAGGGCTCTGAGCCTGTGCTTCCAATGACAAAACAAGAAAGAAGGGTCACATAAAGCAAATGAGAAACACTGTCTCGTCTTTGAACACCAAACACATTGTTTAAGCATACCAGTTTCCCCCGGGGCCATTTGCGAAGGTGCTCCGGTCCCCGTTGGTCCGGTCAAGACCACTTTCGGGGGTGAGACCCACAATCACGTCCCGGGGTTTCATGGGTGAAATAACAAAACGGGAGGGTGGTGGGAGATCGGTTTGAAAAACGGGAGATTCTAACGGGAGTGTTGACAGGTATGTCTATAAGCAAACGGATTCCTAACAAACGTGTCACGTTATCTATATGCGAATAAGTACACATGACAAACCGGTCAGGTATTTACAAACCATACACACTGCATTCTATAAGTGAAAGTATCCATGACAAACCCGTCGTGTGTTTACAAACCATGCACACTACTTTCTATAAGTGAAGGTACTCAAGACAAACGCATCGCATTTTCTCTAAGTGAAGGTAACGTTACACAGGACAATCCCGTAGCATGTTTACAAGCCATACACATTGCTTTCTATGAGTGAACGGACAAACGTTTCACAGTGACATTTTATCTAGTTTTAAGTTGCCACTGGTCTCTGAGGTCTTACTTAAAGCGGCCGTGCAACGGCGTTTCGTGCATTATGACTTCTTTACAATGTTAAACGTGCTGTCTTCTCATGGTTAACATGGTCAACTTGTCAAAAAACGAGTTGGGCGTATTACGTAGTATTTCTGTGCTCGATACACTCCCCCAGCGATCGTACAGGTTTCGGAAAGTTTTTTTCGAAAATATAAAACTTATAATATAAATTTTTTTATTAGTTCCTTATTGGACAATAACGGGGCAGCAAGGAGAGCAGGAGAAGGAGCATGCACAGATGTCACTTTCACTTGTGTGCAGGAGAGAGAGAGAGAGAGAGAGAGAGAGAGAGCATACGTTCGCGAAGTTCGGGTGTTTGTTTGTTCACTGCATTTGGGTGATGAATGTTATATAAACAGTGGATATAAACTGATGTCTGTGTTTTGTTGGCAATGGGTGTGTACGTGCTTTATTTCAGCCTACCCCTCCCCCCCGCACGCGCCGTATGCTTTCAGAAATAATCGTACAGCTGTATTTATCTTTTATAAATGTGATCAAACTAAATACTTTTTGAAGATACAAAGTATGCAAAGCTACTCTATAGGTACTCAAGATTAATATGAGATTGGCAGAAACCACGTGTTACGGCCGGGAACAGAAACGGTGTTCTGAGCTGGTCTGTGCAGCCAACAACAGAAAAGGTAGCATGCTTTGCTCTGCTTTGCTTACTTTTTTCACGGTGTCGGAACTAATTCACGTATGTCACTTGTGAAAACAAAAATGGCGGCAGCGCCATGGGTGGACACGTTCAGAAAAAGGGGCGGTAATAGAGAATGTGAAGCTGACGTCCCGCCATATGTTGCATGTTGCGGTGGTGCCGCCATCTTGGGAGGATAATACTCCACTGCTATTATTGTTTTGATATGTACCGTTACTTTTTTTGTTTAATATATAGAGAAATCAAAAGTTAAATTACTGAACGACTCTGTGTAATGCTATTGCAGTTTTTAAACACAGCAAGACCGACCTACCATAGTTATATTTCCTAATCAAACAAGAAAAACAAAACACTGCATTGAACGTCCCAAGATGGCGCAACATTCAACGTGGCGTGACGTCGATTAACAAACTCTATATGATATAAAAATGGCTACCTACGTCAGAAGCGAAGCAAAATCTCAACGGCTCGTTTTCTCCTAGGCTTGCTGAGATAGGCTCACATAAACTTGTTACTGGCTTGTCATTTTTCAAGTTTTCTGAGTTGGTAGATGCAGCAGAGACCCGAGTTTGATCGGTAAGACCTTTTTGTCCTGTTCCAGCAGAGTTCAATGTTACGTTGCCAAAACGAATATAGGGTGCTTCTCAAACCGAAGGCTGTGTCCTTTCTAGACCAATCTTTCGAAAGCTTCTAGACCTTTTAGTGCTTCTTAACATTAAACACTAAAATGAGACGGTGTAGTCAGTATCCATGGCAGTGTCATAATGGTTTCTGCCCCCTCCAGCGGCAGATTAACCATATGGGCCATCGGGCGAGTGCCCAGGGGCACCAAGACTTCAGTAGCACCAAATAAACCAGCAATACAAAATACAATTTTTATAAATGTACATAAATGTACGTTCTTTCCCCCGCACTTTTTCGACACACCTCCGCCAACATTCTCGCCCATGTTATCTGGTTTGTTACATAGATTTGAGTGAACTAACATTCAGCCAATCACAAGTGAGTGTTATGAGGCGAGTCGTCTTTCGTGTACACTTTAAGCTTCAAACATACGGAAGGGGGAACGGTGCAGAGCGCATTGTTGTAGCGGCGACTAAAAATGCGGGGATTAGCACTGATTAATAAAGATATACAGTATATACATGGCATGCATCAGAAATAAGCTGGTATAGTGCCAATAATGTATGCTAATAGTACGTGGAGGTAAGGGCACTATTTAAGGTCCAAACCTGCATTTTAAAGTGAAAGTGAAGAAAGGCGTCATCACTATAGCAATCAATTCATATGTGTACATTTTAGTGGAGTACACTTTTATCGCAGTACTTATGTGATCGTTTAGGAGTCTGTAAGAAGAATATACACATACTGTGCTTAAAAAGAGCGTTTGAATAGCTGTATGTGCAATGAAACCCGTCTGTTTAGTGCGTCTCTCTAGCAGTTAAAATAGTAATAATAACGTTTCATGTTATTTTTATAAATAACCTTGCTAAACATTGTAATCACTTTGGTGAATTAAAGTCCCAATGTCTTGAAAATCTGTACATTGTTCCATTGTCGCCCTAATGTGAATACATACATGCAAACTATACATTGGTTTTATATATATATATATATATACATATACATATACATATACATATACATATATGTCCCTGTACCCCCACTCTGTGGCACGCACAACATTTACACCTGTTAAAAATAAATGGTTAGTGATTTTTTTCACTACATCAAAACAAGAAATGTAACAGAAACCAGGTGCCCTTTAACTACAGTAGGCCTAATTGCTAAAAATACTTGATGAAAAGAGTTGTTTTTTGTGTTCTTTTCTACAAAAGTGTCATGTTAATGTGTAATTCTTGAAATAGTATATTGTAAATTGCTGAGTTTCATTCTTATAAAATCTTTTAATATATAAATCTTTTAATGAGTGGATTCTTGTGTGTGGGTAGATGGGTGGATGGGGGCACCCATGGTTGCCCAGGGACACCATGAGGTCTGGCCCCCTTAGTCACAGCATGAAAACTTCAAAGTAAAAAAAATGTATATACCGCCACAAATGTTTAAGTTATGCCATTAAAACAGCGACATCTGCTGACGGACACCATGCTGCATTGTCACACAAGATACTGAGGTAATTACGTCGCTCCCTTTGCGAAGTTTATTCCAAACGTCTACATAATGGCACGCACATGCCCTGCCACTCCAAAGTCTAAACTCCAAGCGCTCTACCCTTCGAAGGGAGTAGGGCATAGGAATGATCACTTCCATGTGGAATTTTCCCTGTGACGGTTCATATATACCGTTTGTGGTCTCCCAGCGCTTCATAATATGTGTAGTTAAGCATTATGTGCTTAGTATACAACAACAAAAAACGCTTTCATTTCTGAAAACTTTTTCTTTTGGTTTACCTTTGATAAAATTGGGCAAGCTCAGATCGTCGTTGTAGGACAATTTAATCTGAAGGATCCTTGGGAGGCAGTCTTTGTTTTGTGTCCTTTATTCGGCCCCTTGAAGAATGCATGAAATGCATCCTCCTTCAGTCCTTCAATCACAGACAATTCTTTGCACACATCCTTCAGATTAAGTTGTCCTACAACAATGCTTAATGACGAGGCAGCCAAGATATGCAGGCTTCAGTTTGAGAAGCACCTGGAATCACAAATTTATGTGCTTGGAATGTTATTTGATAGATCCCTGCAACAAATATGGTTTGGTCGAGATACGCTGTCACAACAAAGCTGTATTGGCAGGGTAGTCTGTGAAAACATACCAGCTCCACACAAAGCGAGCAGTAGTTGATGGGCTCATTCTTTAGATAGATGTTCATCAGAGGTTTGTTCTGACTGCAGTTATCACACTGGCCAAACGTGATGGCCAAAAACGTCTGGTCACACATCTTTGTGTCTTGTAGAGGATGAGCCTGTAAACAAGAGAAGCAAACAAATGCATGCACTTCAGCTAATAACTACAGTTGAAATGTGACCTTTGTGAAGTTTAATCAATTAATATAAGCTTTTAGGTCATTTATATGCTAGTATTGGAAGATTCTCACACAATTTCTAAAAAAGGTATTCTTTTTTGGGGGGGGGGGGAGTGTGGCTGTAAGTTATTATAATAAGATCACTATTTCCAATTAATTTTGTAAAATTTTCAGGTCGAAAATTTTGTTGCTAAAAGTTGCTAAATGAATTTGTTAGGTAATTATGTCATGATGTCATTACATAACGTCACAAAACTGTGTCACTTCGTAGAATATTGTTGTGACGGTGTGGGACAAACAGGCAGAAAGAGCGGATCCAAATGCAGTCATTGAATACAATTAATCAAAGTACCAAAATAACATGAGAACAGGGAAACAAGGAGGAGGATCACTAAGAATGGTATTAAACTGAAAACATGAAACACCAACATAACAGGAATAACAACAGACAACACTGGGGTTTAATCCTGCCTTCACGTGCGTTCGGAATAATTGGAAATATGAGTTTCCGAGGTAAAATTTGCACATGAATGCCCTCTGATGTCGCGTTTCCCACTGGGATATTGGGAAACAATTTTGATACCCAAGTTTCCGTGATGGACGGGCCTTAAACTTTAAACATGGCGGATGGCAGAAGGATTTCAGCTGTGAAAGCTGTCAACCACATCTCTCACAACATTCAAAAAACTACTTAAAACCCGTCTCTTCTGTGAATACTTGACAGCCAAATGAGAAATAAAAAACACGAACCCTCTTTTTTCTCTCAACAGGTATTGTTCTGGCTTTTGTTGAAACTAGTAACTCTGTATTAGCACCTATTGTATTATTGCTCCTGTATGACATATCGCTTATTGCTCCCTGAACTCTCTGTAAGTCGCTTTGGATAAAAGCGTCTGCTAAATGACTAAACGTAAATGTAAATGATATGATTTATTAGTTTTCCCGCAACAGCTTCTTTGTATCGTCGTTAAATTAGTACATATTTACATATGTGAATAATCATTTGAAGCATACTGTATGTTTTCTACACAGCAAAAATATAATGTATTTCACCAATATTCCAGAATTGTCAGCAAGCTGACTAGAACTATACAGGATGTATGGTTAAAAACTATTACCATATCTGATTTCCCCAAGACACACGCAAGCATGAATCTGGCTTCTTCCATTTTTTCCGACAACAAAGCACCTGAACTCAACCGGTTCGGAATGACTTCAGAACTTGAGAACTGACAAATTTCTGAGAGCTTGTGAAGGCAGCATAAATATACAGAACTAATAAGGGCTCTAACAACAACGAAACAAGACACACCTGGGAAACCAATGAACAAAAGAACTACAAAGGACTACACAGGAAACAGGAAGGATCAAAATACAAACTTAAAGTCCACCTAACAAGAACATGGAACATGGAACACATACCAATTGTAAAAGCAACATAAACACAAGACATGATCAGATATTGTTATTTTTAAATACATTTGCAGTCATTTTAAAGGCTGCATCCTCCAGGTCACATTTGTCAGCTTTTGAAATGAGACACAGCTAGTCGTGTTGTGACTAAGTGTGTGACAGTGAAAATATGTGTATGAAATAAATGTATTGCTTTATTTTTCATAGCTGAAACGATTTAGGTAAAAGTGACCCTTAAGTATGCTTTCTAAGTTTTCTTTGAGTAATCAATAACAGAAGCAAAGGTTTAGTGCAATGTTATTGTCAAAAATCTATCAACACTGTAAAAAATGAAAAGTTGACTTATCTTAAAATTTCAAGGCAACTCGCTGCACAGCTTTTTTGAGTTTACTCAACTTTTGGCCAAGTATTTCGCCTAACTGAATTATCTGAGTAATGTCACATGACTGTCAATTGAAATAAATAGTTGAACCAACTTAAAATAAAAATGCAACAATCAAGTTTATGAGTTCACTCAACTATGGACTTAGTTGGCCCAACTCATATAAATATAATTGTTTTATTATTATTTACACACTCTTAATACTCAATTCTACTTAATGCTATTAGATTATTAATTATTAATGATAATCTTAAACTGTAATTTATTTTATTATTAAGTTTATTTTTTTTAGCCTTGTTGTGCAAGTTCTCTGGAGCTTGTGCAGAGGCAGCAGCTTTTGCCAGAGGGGAACTGGAATCCCCTGGTTGGGCCTGGGTTCTCCTGAGGTTTTTTTTCTCGATTAGAGTTTTGGGTTCCTCGCCACCGTTTGCATACTGTTTTTGCTATCTGCCTGACCGGGGGGGCTGCTTTAGAATTTTAAAGTTTTACTTAATTAATATTGCATATAGGAATTTATTATCTGTTATATTTGACCTGTGCTTCTCTCTCCTTTATCCTAAATGTGTGCTCTCACTGAGCATGTGTGTGTGTGTGTGTGTGTGCGTACTTATGCGTGTACGTACGTGTGTGTGTGCGTGTTGTGTGTGCGTGCGCATCCGTGTGTGTGTGTGTGTGTGTGTGTGTGTGTGTGTGTCTGTGTGTGTTGGTGCGTGTGCGTGTTGTGTGTGTGGAGTGTTTTGTGTGTGGGTATGTCTGTCTTCTGTGTTTTCAACCTTTTCTTGTTTTTGCAGGTACAACTTTGATTGTTTTGCTTGTAGTCAATGTGTTTCATGTGCAGCTGCTTTGTAACAATGAAAATTGTAAAAGCGCTATATAAATAAAGTTGAGTTGAGAGTTGAGTTAATAGATATGTTATATACACACTCTGCTTATGTAACTGCTTAAGCTGTTTGTGTTTTAAACATTTAGTGGACTCCCTGTGTCATTTACTTCAGAGCTCAACACTGAGCGCATGAGCCTCAATCATGGTAACAATCATCAAACATCATTAAACATCATAGTTAAAAAGGAACTCTAAATACCAAAGGTAACTTACAATGACAACAAAAACAAAAAATATAGCCAGCAAACACTAAACTAGCAATCATTTTAATAATTTTAACCAGCGAATTGAAAATTCTGCAATGCATGCTGGGAACTTTCAAACACTAGAATTGTTTTTTGAGATTACACAGTTTGGCAAGTTGGTTAAACTTCTTGACGCGCTTTGGACAATCACTTAGATATCTAAGTACAGTCAACAAAATAATCTTTGTTGGTATCACATTTAGACTCATTTTGTTCAGCATACTCAAAATAATACATTCTTCCTCTTCTACTAAAAAACTTTGTTCAAATTACTCTGTTACCTTTGTTGGGTGAACAATTTGAAGTTGTATTTTTTACAGTGAATGCAATATATTCACTAAAGAAGAAAAGTAGCCTATTGAGTGACCTATTTAATTTTAAGTTTAATACCATTAAGGCAACGCTTTATATTCATCCACAGACATTTTTATAATGACATAAAATATCTTATCTTTGAAAGCAGAATACATTTGTTCAAACATACCTTTCAATGGATGTGTGCTTGAAGCAGGCTGCAGTCTTAAGTGGTAGGAGAAAGGGATTAAAGCTGTAAAACGTACAGTCAGTAATCTCCTTACAGGAGCATTAGTGTTTATACCCTGGAGAAGTTTTAGTAGCCAGTCAGAAACATGGAACAGAAACTCTCATAAACAGTGTAGCTTAAGCTGGTTAAGACTAAGGCCATGTAGTTTGATGAAACACACGGAGCAGTAACATCCCTGATAACAAGAGAGCAGGTGAAAACCCTTGAATCAATGTAAAAAATTGTTGATTTGTCAATGTTAATAGCATTGAATCAATATCACTTCTGCACCCGCAATTAATGTTGGAATTTCATCAAACCACCATTATTGCGATCAGTGTTTGTTTAAGTTGGGCTCTTGACTCTCGATTTTCATTAGGTTTCTTCTCTTTGCTCTTTAAGTGCTTACAATAGTGTTTTAATGAGAATTAAGGGATGTTTTAAAGTTAATTTGGAGTAGGTTACTTTTTGTGATGGGTGTCAAAATAAAGATGTAATAAAGATGAAAAATAATCCTAAATAATGTTAAAGTTGATCTTTCATGACTGATTTGAAGGTTTTGGTTCACAAATGCAAAGACACTGTGACCAAAGTAGCAGAAAGCTTAATTTACACACTTACACCAGCATGCATTGCAGCTTGAAGCTTTCTTTTGTTGATTATCACCATTGTTGAATTGATTCTTGATGTCAAATTGATTCAGCATTTTAACTATTGTTTATGTTAATTCATAGAAGTATGATTGCAGTACCACAGCCTTAATCTCACACTGTAGTATTACACATTAATAACACAACACACACGTGAGCAATTATTTAGATAACCTCACAGCAATTAAAGTCACTTGATCTCAATAGATCTTAGATTTATTGCCTCAACAAATGTATTTTAAAACAATGTTACAACAGACAAGGAAAACTAAACATTAGACAAGAGCCCAACTAGACCAAACACTGATCACAATAATAGTGGTTTGTAGAAATGTCAACATTTTATTAGCATTAAAGGGATACTTCACCTAAAAATGAAAATTCTGTCATCATTTACTCCCCCTCAGATTGTTTCAAACCAGTGTAACTTTCTTTGTTCTGCTGAACACACAGGAAGATATCAGCTGAACTTCGCAGACCATGTTGCCAGCACCACCCGGTCCTGTAGATTCATCCTCTACAATATTAGAAGAATTAGACCTTTCCTGTCTGAGCATGCACTGTAAAAAAATTCCCTGTTAAATTACAGTAAATAACTGGCAGCTATATTTGCCAGCACATAGCTGTAATTTTACAGCATACCTGCTGTAATCTGCAACAACAGTTTATTACTGTAAAATACATTATAATTTGCACAATATAATACTGTTATTTTAGTGTTCGTGCTGTGATTTCCATTAATTGTTTATTACCAGAGGTAATTGGTGATTGAAACAGTCATAAGATTGATGTTGTATTTATATTACATACTACTTTCCCAACATTTCTTATGTAGACAATTGAGTGTCTCTCTCATCTGGCTGCCAACCAGCTAGGGATGGGGAAGTCAATATATATCCTCAATCACTACACAGCATTTGTGATTCTCCTTGGAACAAAATCGCAGCTTGCACGGCAGAACATGCCAAAGGTAATCAAAGTGGCTAGACTATACTGTTGATGTGCAATTTTGTGTACAGGAACAAATATTATAAATATATTATTGTTATATTATATACAGTGTTATCTTTCATTATTCATGTATGAAATATAATACATTATTTATTACAACCTAACATACAGAATTTACAAAATCGGCAGCTTTCCATGTAGCTTAAAAAGTTAACTGTACTTAATGGTTGTTTAAAATGCAAATGTAATTAATATTTACGTTCTTAATTAGGTCAACTCTGACGATTATCAGGGAGTAGTTTTATTTGTGAATGCTAGCCACTAGAGTCCACTAGAAGTTGCTGGTGAGTTGGTGAATGATATCTATATTACATAAGTTAAATCGTCTGGTTTATTATTTAAAGGTGTACTCAATATTGTTTACATATTTCTTTCCTTATCATTTTCAGTACATAAATTCTGTCAACCACACTGTGTACATTATTAATTCTTCAAGAAGTTCCAAGGAGGAAGCTGAGTCCATTCGTGCTGCCAACAGATTCAGGTATATTTCTTGAGTTTTCATAAAAAATATAAAGAAACTTACATGCCAACAATAATACTCCAACAAAAAGTTTTCCCCTAGGGTGCATAACTGTGATAGCACAGAATGTGTTCAAGGGGTGGATGCTGATAAAGCATTTTGACAATGCTAAAGATAAATTCTCAGTGATTAACATTCACCAAAGGGGTACACCATGCATATACTCAAGAAATTGAAAGTCAAAAGTCATATTTTTTCCCGCATGACAATAACCTTAAGGTTAAAATGATTCAGGTCAAAATTTATGTAAATGTTACAAATATTGTAAATATGTTGCATTCCAGTGACAATATTGCATTTACATAAATTGCATATAAATATATATATATATATGAATATGTATATACAGTATATATAATATGAATTATATATTTTGTTACTAATTAATACATCAATATAACACCTCACATACCTAGGTACCTAAAAAAGGAAAACAGTCCATAAAACAACGAAGTGGGTGGACATAGAGTGGAGAGGAGGAGTTATGCCGCATGCAGTCCAGCAGGATTCCAACAGCTGTGATGTCATTGTCATCTTGCTATGTGAATTGCTGTACATTGTATTGTAGTTGGGAATGCTGCCCTACGTTGAAGTCTGACACAGTTCACATGATGGTTTTAAATACTGTTTGTTTAGATGGCAAGAGAAATAATCAGGCCGTTTCCAGCTGTTCCAGATTAACATTTAGGAACATCTACCAAGGAAATGGCCCATGAACGGAAAATGATGGCTCTTCAGATAGTGGAAGCATCAGGTTTGTAAAGCAAGTCTTTGTCTGTTCTGTCGAGGAATACCAAATAAAATGCAGCTTTGCAGATCAGACTTAAGTAATAATTTAAATACACAATGCGGAAGTCATGTGTAGAGTAAGACAGTAGTAAATATTTTATAAATATAAGTATTTTGTTAAATAATACTTTAATGAAGTTATATGTTTGGTTATAGGTAATACACTATTTTGAATCCTGTTTTAAAGGGTGCATTTAATAGTCCATGAATATCAAACTGTGTGTTGTTTATTGCAAAATAACTGGAAATAATGCAGTCTTTGCAGTGTTTAATATTGATATTATAAGGTTGTTAAACTAAACAAATACATAAACATGAAATAGACAGTAAAAACTTTTATTTCTGCTACCAACTTTCTCTTCTGTTTATACTTTAGTGTTCAATAAGGCCAATAACTGTGCCATGTGTTCACTGGCAAAGCCTGCTTTATCTCTGTGTCCAGTGACAAATTGGATGAGTTTTTTGTTTACTAATGAAAGGTGAATAGAAAAAGTAAAAAGTAAAAATATTACACTGCACCAATTTAATGGAAGCTGTTCATGGTATTTCCACCTTCATACTCTCTAGAATTTCTTTCAAAATTTGCATAATGGAAATTTTTATTTTTAAGTATTGTATATAGTTCAAGTGTGTGTTCTTATAAAAAAATCTATTTTTATTTCAAAATTTCCACATTTAAAATTTTAATATAGTTTGTCAGGTACGGTGGAGACAGAACCCAAGTGCAGGCAGTTGAAGGGTTTAACTAAAAGACTTTATTATTAAACACGAAAACAAACACCCTCGATGGGGGAAAGATACAATAAATAATATAAGGCTTCAAACCAATAACTTCCCACCAGGGGATAAAACAAACACGATGAATAACCCAATAGTCCAATACAAAAAGGGAAGGTCCACAGGACCACGTAATCCACAAGAAGACGCCTGCACAAGGGAAATATACATAAACGGATACAGATGGTACAATGTGGTAAAATGAACCGACACAGGACTGGGAATAAACGGGACTTATAAAGGGGAAAACTAATGAAGGACAATAGGACAAGGACGGTAACGGGCAGGTGACAAGACTTAACATTAAATGGAAACTAGCAGGGAGATAATAGGACAGGTGAGGGAGATGAAACACTAACGGAGAAACAAGGGGGCGGAGCTAAACGAAAGACAGGAGGACACGCCGCGAAATGTTAAAACAAACCGCCACGTGTCTCCACACAAGACGAAACACACACACAAGACATGGTACTGTCCCGACCCTGTCCACAAGACACGAAAACTCAGAATAGGAAGGACAGGATGCTGACAGTTTCACTCTGTGTTCTTGTAAAAAGCAATCTTGTACATTATTGCCAAAATTGTAAATATTTTCAATATAATTCCAAGAAATAAAAACAAATGTAGCAGTAATCTAAGATACTTAATTTTGGATAGAAGTTGTAGTTCACAGTTTTCTTCACTGGCTGTTACCGTATAGGCATTTTTTTCCACAGATGAATGTACTGTGTCACTTTTTCAGATGTTAAGCTTCCAGTCCCAAAACTTCCAGTAGTCAAAACACAAAAAATTAGGGTAAAACCACAGGTACTGGATCTTCACTCCTTGACGTGTGGACTGCGCTTTTCTACACTGAACACTCTTTGCGGATTATCCCTTAATGATCACGAGGACTTTCACCTCACGGATTACGTCGGGCAGTTGTTGCCAGATTCCTGCACATGCTGAGTCGCTACCTGGTACTGGATTTTAAAGGACTCATTTTGGGTTTTATTTTTCCCTCAGGGAATTCAGCCAATTTTTGGCATTGAGACCGCCATCTTTCTCTTAGAGACTTCTGTTGTTGCCACTCCCCCCCGGTCGATAAGGCCGAGCACTCGAGGCACCTGTCCCACTTCCCACTAGATTTTCTAGTGTGTTCTCCGTTTCAGACGGTCAAGTGTGCCTTGGTGTTGTGCAATTACTATTTCATGTGTCTAGTGCCTTTGTTGGAATAAAACCTGTTAACCTTGCATCTGACTCCTGAATCGTTCCTGACACCATGATCACAGAAACCATCACGGTTGTCATCTTTCGTCTTGGACAGCCCAAAATCGTACAATCTGAACCTGGCTTAAGACTTTGTTGAGACAGCTTTGCTGGAGGTTCATACTGTAATAAATAAACCATAAATTTTACGGTAAAAAATGGGCAGCTGTAGTTGCCAGAATTTCATTATCAAAAATATGGTAGCAACGTTATTGGTTGTACGGGATGGCACCTACTGTACTGTATATTTTACAGTCTTAAATTGTCTTTTTTACAGTTCATAACTGTCTAATTAACATGTTTGGTGGACAAAGATGGTGGCGCGCACAGACGCAGTGGCTTTAAGCTCTCCCGTTCGTTGCTTTTCGTAGGTGTTTTTGTTTGTTTGTTAACTTGTAATTGGTAAATTCAGTCAGGCGAACTACAGTTACAGGCGACTAGATATCTTACACATTGGTTTTCAATGTAATCAAGCAGTTACAAGCAAATTTTTGGAGCTACACAACATACCGGAGGAGATAGCCAGGACAGCAGGCTCTCCATGGATTGTTATCAGCTCTAAACCATCGCTTCCGAGTGTATTTCTCACTAACGCCAGATCACTTGCCAACAAAAGGGACGAATTACAACTGCTGATCGCCACAAACAATATCATGAAGGACTGCTGCATTCTTTTTATAACAGAGACATGTAGTGCACCAACGCTAAAATCATAGACAATCACTGTTCTCCCGACTTGAAATACTTAACTGGTAAATGCAGGCCTTTCTATCTGCCTCGGGAGTTTGCCGCTGTTTTGGTTACAGCTGTTTACATCCCACCTGATGCTAACGCAAATACAGCTCAAAGCTACTTGCTCCAATCAGACTATCCATCCTGATGCCGGTCACATCGTAGCAGGGGATTTTAATCATGCAGACTTAAAAATAGTTCTTCCCAAATTCCACCAGCACATCAAATGTGCAACAAGGGGGAAAACATCTTGGACAAGGTGTACTCAAATGTCAAGAAGTGTTACAAGTCCATTTCACTGCCTCATTTAGGGCAGTCAGACCATCTTTCTATGTTTTTAATCCCTGCACATGTCACGGGGGACTAGTTGGGAATAATTGACTGAAGAGTAGGATCTGTTGGCTCTGGAAAGTTGGGGGCGGGCTTCATTTTTCTTTATAGGTCATTACCGTGGAGAGTTCAAGAGTGCAGTGTGTCAGCAATCGGAATTCGCAAGTTCGGGAGTAAGGCATTGTTTAGCAGACACGAGGGGAGAATTGCGGAATGGACATCGGTGAGAGTGTTGCTGGACGGGCTGGAAAAAGTGTTACACTGGGAAGCAGAAGTGAGGAGTATAGCCAGCGTGGTGAACACGACTCGGGAGTTAAGGACGCCATTTCTATCTACACGGAGGGGCAAGTTACTCGCTCCCCCGGCCAGTTAAGTGACCTTCTCTGGTTGGAAATTATTGCTGTGCCATCTCGGACATTTATTTTGTAAACTTTCCTGGCAGAGTGAACGTTGTCATCTCTGGAGTGAGCCGAGCAGAACGGATTGAGTGGAGGAGTTTGGGGTGAGATGCTAAGGACCACAAGAACGTGGGCGATAGAAGACTGACGACTTTTCTTTTACCTTTTGGACTGTGTGAGTTTTTATTGTGTAGCCAAGGTAGACTTATTGTAAATACAATCTTATTGGAGCACCACTCGACCCTGACTTCGCTTGTGCCTTATGCTGAATTTAAGCTTGGTGTGGAGGAGCTGAGAGTGTGATTCTGTAAACACAAATGATTTAAAGGGTCTACTCTGCTTATTCTGGATTTAAAGGTTGTTTGCAGTGTGGGGTTGTGACTCCTTTTGGTGTGATTTGTCCCTCTACTAACCATCATACAAATCTTTAATCTTCAAGACCTTAGGCTGAAGCCAGTTGTGAAATTGGAATCCAAATGGTGTAAAGTGTGAATTGTTTTGTCTGGGACTGCCTTGTTTCTTTTAAAAGTGTTTATGCTATAGCAATTTTAGATTTAGTGTGCCATTGTAAAATAGAGATATTATTTTGAAGTAACTGTTCCCCGTGGCATTATTGAGGAATTCAGTTCGCTCCGCGGAAGTTGTGAGAGGAGTGATAATTAAATTGGTGTAACCTGCCACAACTTTGGCGTAGTCGGCAGGGTTTGTTTTAAACTTAGGTTGAACAGCCGATTCCTCAATTATGCTTGGGGACGATCCTCAAGCCCCGGGGGTTCCAGTTATGATGATGCCATTTTTTATGGGCGGACCGTGGGTACAGAAGTTTAGCGAAACATACTCAGAAGTGACTTTTGGGGACTGGAAAGAGCAAACAAGAAATATATTGACTCTCCAAGGACTAATTGTTGGACAACAGCTACATTTTATTTTGGGAGTCTTGGAGGGGGAGGCAAAGAGGGAAGTATTCACATTATTGAAAGAACTGTATGGTGATAACACCCTTGTTGCTGCATTGAGGGCACAGTTTTTTAATTATAGACAGGAAGATAGGCAGTCCATTAGAGCCTTTTCTCTCCAGTTGCGTGAGTTATTTTCCAGATTGGAGCGGCGAGATGCCATCGGCTTGGAGGCAGGAGATACGCTGCTGAGAGAACAGTTTGTGATGGGGCTGCAAGAGGGCCCTATTTAACAAGAGTTGCGGGCTCAGGTTCGGAGGAACAGGCGGCTGGCATTTGAGGAGGTGCGGAAAGAGGCACTGTCTCTGGAGAGCGATTGGCAAGATCTGTTGACTTCCCCTATGCCAGTACTTGTACAGAGTGTTGCTGCGGAGCCTTTTGCTGACTGGAAACAGTCGCTGTGCTGTGAGCTGATGGCAGAGGTAAAAGAGCAGTTCACTGAAATGTCAAAAACTTTTTTTGAAGAGTTGCGTCACAATCAGAATTGAATACCCACCGACACTGGCCGAATTGAGTCCTATTTGGCTCAAACACATGGCAACCAGAGGCCTTTGAGTCATCCTGTTACTGGAAGATTTAAGTTGGACAGTCAAGGCAGACGAGTGTGTGATGGATGTGGGGAAGTGGGGCATATTCGACGACAATGTTCTGCCCGTCAAAGTTCTCGGCGGGATTTTTGAGAGTACAAGTTACTGTGGGCCAAGTAGCTGGACCAGTTTTTTTTAAATGTGGCAGCCGCAGCAAGTGCGCGTTCAGAGACAAGCCCCATTCACGACTTGTATTGTCCTGAAAGCGTGGTCTGTGGTCTGTATAAAAACATTAAAAATGAAACTGTTGATCCAGTTTACCAAATGAAAGTATGTTGTGAAATATATGCTGTTACACCCCATCTAGGGGTAAGGGTGCATCATGAAAGAGTCAGAGAAATGAATGAATGATAATAATGAAAATGTATTGTTTTAACTTGGGACCTAAGGATTCAAGAGTTGACATAGCCAAAATAATAAACAAAACTTCCTTTATTTTAAACCTTCTTGCTAAACCCTAATAGCAACAGAAGAAAACAAAAATACAATGTATAACCTAACTCCCTTAACAGAAACAAAGATCAAACTTATAGCAAAACAGTCGCTTTCAGACTCCCTACTTTCCCAAGTTAAGCGGTAATTACAAATATATACAAGTTAGAATATTTACAAGGAATAATCCACAGAACAGAAACGAAAGCCTAGCTCAATGTCAAACAGGCAAAAGGTCTAGTATCACAGTTAAGTTCAACAAGCCAGAACAACACAAACAGCAAGTGAGCACAAATGCGCTGTCGAGAGAAGTGAAGACTGGATTCTTATAGGCAACAGGTGTCGTCATGAACCAATCAGGGCAAAGGAATGATCAGTCGTCAGGAGCCAATCAGGTTTCTTCCTGGACAGAGACACAAACAAACTTCTCCCACAGGCAAATAAACATAGAAGGTCATAACATATGCATTAAACAGGACGTGATGAGATCTTTGGATAGCTACCGGAACCGCGGGTTAGCCTACATAAACATTGAAAAACATTGTTTCTTTCTTTCTTTGTTTGACGCCTCATGCTTCTTATCATTCGTTTCAGAAACTACCTTTTTACCATTAGAAAGTTAAAACTGATCATAATATTGAATCGACCAAGCAAAATGAGGTCTGTGCGGTGCGAGGCAAGAAACTTGCGACTTTAGCCGGTTTGTGAATACTTTTCGTATCATCAGCCAAAATATCAGAGACGGTATATTTGTTTTGTAGCTCAACTTCTGACAAGTTAAACATCTTATTTGTAATACATTTTAAAACTGCTACGTTCCGAAATATTTCGGTTCTTGAATGACTTGCTCAATTTGAGACGGCTCTTTCGCAATTCACATGAAGCAGCATTTAAAAGGGGATTTCTAGCGCAGTTTAAGCTTAGGAAACTATATGTATGATATAATTGATGTCAGGGTTAATTAATGATCGGAAATATGTTGTTTAAGTGTGATTTTGCCAACAATTTTAGAAATGAATGTTGCCAGGCTATCTGAACCCTGCACTTTAAAAGAGATATATAGTTACTGCTCACACAACCTCCATCAACCCCCACCTCCTGCTACTGCAAGAAGAAATCACCCTATAACACTTTAGCGAAAACTCAACAGAGGTGTCTATTGAGAAGTTGCATATTTAAAAATAGATCGAAATGTAAACAGGGATTTTTACCTTAATTACTTCATAAAGTGCTGTATTGATAAAGAAGATATGAAAACATTTAATTGTTTGTCATTTAAACGAGAGGGCATTACAGTAATATATAAAATGTAATATTAAAATAATTGAATATGTTATGTAAATTAGGAGCATTACGATTATAAAAAGCATATTTTGGCAAAGATGTTTGGTTTATGTTTGGAGTTAAAGGTGCAATGCGGGATGTTTTGTATGATCTATTAACAGAAATGCAATATAACACAAAACTGTGTCTTTAGATGTGTATAAAAACCTTACGTAATGAAAAGTTATGTTTTTATTACCTTAGAATAAACCAGTTGTATCTACATAGGGAGCGGGCCTATCTGCATGGAATTTGTTATGTTGCGCAGCCATGTTTTGTACAGTAAGCTCTAACGGACAAACAGCTCTACAGAGCGCGTTTCGTATATGTTGGTCTTCTTCGTGTGTTTTTTTTTTGACGCAGCTTGCATCATCACTGTGTTGAAGACGCACAAAGTAGTAAGTCGTAGTACGGAGAGAAGGAATAGTCGTCATCGTCTAGCTGAAGCAATTGATTGTTCTGTCTTAGAAGTTTTGATAAAATGGAGTACCATGCGTATTGTGCACTAGTGCTGACAGAGCGTGAATCTCCGTCGTCAAAGAAGCTTAAACGTGATGCTGCCAGACGAATTAGAGACAAACGGCGGCAGAAATCCAGGATAAACATCGGTGTATCTATTACCAGATGGAAGGCACTGTTTAAATACAAATGTTTTCAAGGCGATGCCGAAGTTGCCTGTTTTCTGCTAGACTGGTAAGATAATTCAACATTTTCAATGTTTCCACTTTTTCAATGTTTACCTGTCATGGTCCTGGTTGGGTCGGGGTTTCGATTTGCACGTGGGTTGTGGTGTTATTGTCGAGCACGTGGGGAGTCGCCGGCTAGCCAATGTTCAGTGTCTGCGTCACTTTCCCAGCCCTTGTGTCTCCGATAGGATCTCCTTGCACGGGTGAATTTCCACTCAGCACTCACACGTCTGTTTAATTATTTACTCATTTAGCGTTCTCATTCCCATTATTGCCACCGCACCTGTAGCCCATTCACCGCTCACTAATATTCCCTTTATTACCCATCTGTATCTCTTGTCGTGTGTCTGACCGTTGCGTGTTTATGCCAGTTCAGACTGCCCTAGGTTAAGCTGCGGCTTGCCTACAGTTCATAGTTCTTGTCCCTCCTGGCGGAAATTTCACGAACTAGTTTCACATGTAAATGTTTTTTAACTGCCGCCCTTCCCCAATGGTGGCACTCAACGCGGCGGTAGAGAGCATTCTGGTTAACTACCTACTGTATGACTATAATACAAATTGCAGTTTTTGGCAGAGGAAGCATTATCTGTCGACGACGACTTTACAGTTAACGTATGGTCGCATCTTGTCACCTGACATGTCAAAACACGTCCATCATCGATATGTTCCTTTAAGTGGCAATTTCAAGTTAAGTTTTTATTAGGGCCTATGTATTATCTGGCTTTCTAGCTCCAAACTAAATGTTTATTGTACACATACACAAAGTGTGTTCATTATTGTCACGGTTCAGCAAGGAAAACAAGGAGAGGATCCCCGTGCAGTAAAATATTTAATCAAAAAGACACATAAAGGTAGCTCAATGGTCCAAGAAACACGAGGGAGCACATACTACAACGATTCACAACAGACAACTGAACACCAGGGCTATACACTGTATACACAGATGAAGGGACAAACAGGTAATGAGACGCAGGTGAGACCAATACACAATAACGAGACAAAGCATGATGGAAACTGGAGTCCTTACAAAAACACAGGCAGTACACAGAGTAGCATAGTACCCCCAGGTGGCGAAATGAGGCGTGACATAGCCCCCCCTATAGCCCCTCTCAAAATAACAGTCCCGGATGGCGGTGTAGAGGAGGCAGAACAGGGAGAGGGATGGAGGGCCAGGCCATGTAGGGAAACAAGGCTAAGGCCGTGGTGCAGAGGAGGATCTGGGCCGTGGTGGCCGTCTGGAGGCCAGGGAGGTGCAGGCTGGGTAATGCTCTCTGGCGGCTGGGCAGCGCTCTCTGGCGGCGGGGCAGAGTTCTCTGGAGCGGCAGAGCAATGCACAGCCCAAACACACACCAAGGCAGCAACCATCACCAGCGGGGCAGACTCCCAGGACAGGACCTCAGGAGCAGACACCTCCATGACCACCGGACTTGGGACCACCGGCTTGGCGGCCATGATGGCTGGAGACTCTGGCTTGGCGGCCATGACGGCTGGAGACTCGGGCTTGGCAGCCTCGGGCTTGGCGGCCATGATGGCTGGAGACTCAGTGATGGCTGGAGACTCAGTGGCCACTGAGGCCCCTGGCCCACTGCCCCCTCTCAAAAAATATTTAGGACCGACCTCTTCCTTCACCTAGCCTACGGTGAATGTGGAACCAGACCGCAGCAGAGCATAATACACAAATTCGGTTGGCGACCCTCGAGGACCATTACGATTGAGGTGATAACGAAGTGTTTGATTTAATCCATAGCAAAAAATCTATAAGTGCAAAGTCTGGTAAATTTGTAAAATTGTCAATGTCCAGAAAATCTGTAATATAGTCCTCGAGGGTACGGTTACCTTGGCGCATGCTGACAAGACGTACTGCTGGATCCATGCTTTGGTGAATCGTTCTGTCACGATTCAGCAAGGAAAACAAGGAGAGGATCCACGTGCAGTAAAATATTTAATCAAAAAGACACATAAGGGTAGCTCAATGGTCCGAGAACCACGAGGGAGCACATACAACAACGATTCACAACAGACAATTTAACACCAGGGCTATATAGAGTATACACAGATGAAGGGACAAACAGGTAATGAGACACAGGTGAGACCAATACTCGATAACGAGACAAAGCATGATGGGAACTGGAGTCCTTACAAAAACACAGGCAGTACACGGAGTAGCATAGCGCCCTCAGGTGGCGAAATGAGGCGCCAGCAACAGGGCGTGACCATTATGAATATGAACCTTTCAATAAGAGAATGATAAAGGGAAGAGCTAATCAATCCAATTTCTCAGCAAATCAGGCATTCAGTTTGTTTAAGTAACCTATTGCCTTCTGAAGTTGGTGGAACATATGCTAGGCAGTGTGTGATATATAAGGTTTATAACAGCCTGAAAACCTTTAATCACATGGTTCCTCTAAATAATTAGAGGATAGTTCACAGTAGTCTCAACGAAGAAATTATGGCTGCATTAAACAGCAGCAGGAGAAAGACAAAGACACTGACAACCAGCAAAAGCATTTTGACCATTTCTCTTTAAACACAGCATTTTTACTTTGCATAAAATGTGGAGTAACTTTAATACAGCAATCCAGCAACAAACATGCATCCCTTGTTATTACCAACAACCTGCCCATACTAGTGACTGATCTGATCTGTCCAAGATGGCGCCACGGATGGCTGCCTCAGTTTGGAGCTCTCTAGTACGTATGTATTTTTTGTTTGTTTTTCCTGGCTTGAGCCACTCTTCTCTAATCACTTTTACCAAGGACAAATTGCTTAACATTAAGCAATGCACCTCTGTAAATCTTTTTCATAATTTTGAAAATTCTGACGTTTTACTGGACATTTTACTCGGAGGAGTGGCAGCTCTATACAAACGCTCTAAAAGACGCAAGCGGGGAAAGCGAGCGGGTGCGCTTGTCAGACTCCGATGACGCGGATTTAGGTCCCCACTGCCGAGTATACACCTGGCGAATGTCCGCTCCCTTGCCAAAAAAATGGACGAAATACTCTTACTCACCCGGACAAAGAAAGATTTTTCCAACTCCGCTGCGCTGTGTTTCACAGAAACATGGCTCAATGACACCATACCGGACAGCGCGTTACATCTGCCAGGTTTCCTGCTGTTCAGAGTGGATCGCATTGCCGAGTCTGATCTGGATGAGTTAACTGACACAGTGACATCATACATCAGCTTCTGTGAGGACATGTGTATTCCCACCAGGACCCACTTAACATACAACAATGATAAACCATGGTTTACAATGAAACTGAGACAGCTTCGTCAGGCCAAAGAAGATGCTTACATAAGTGGGGACAAAGTCTTGTATCAACAGGCCAAAAACACACTGACAAAGGAGATAAGAGCAGCTAAGAGAAGCTACTCTGAAAAGCTGAAGAACCAGTTTTCAGCCAACGACCCTGCATCAGTTTGGAAAGGCCTGAAAGACATTACCAACTACAAGCCATCATTGCCTCACTCTGTGGATAATCAACGACTGGCTGACGATCTAAACGACTTCTATTGTTGTTTTGAAAGGCAGAGTCTCACCCTACACACCCGCCCTGGCCCTATCTCTGCTATACCATTACCAACTCCTCTTGACACTCAACCTGCAATTAGGATCTGTGAAGAGGATGTGTGCCAGCTTTTCCGCAAATAAAAGATCAGAAAAGCACCAGGCCCAGACAATGTCTCACCCTCCTGCCTGAAAGTCTGTGCGGAGCAGCTGTCGCCCATCTTCACTCATATATTTAACAGATCTTTGGGGCAGTGTGAAGTCCCTTCATGCTTCAAATGCCCCTTCATGCTTCAAACGCTCCACCATCATCCCTGTACAGAAGAAACCCAAAATCTCTGGACTTAATGACTACAAGCCTGTTGCTTTAACATCTGTGGTCATGAAGTCATTTGAGAGACTTGTACTGGCCCACCTGAAGGATATCACCAGACCACTTCTTGATCCCCTCCAGTTTGCTTATTGAGAAAACAGGTCTGTGGATGACGGAGTAAACATGGGACTGCATTACATCCTACAACACCTAGACAGACCAGGGACTTACGTCAGGATCCTGTTTGTAGACTTCAGCTCGGCCTTCAACACTATAATCCCAGACCTCCTTCTGCCCAAGCTTACCCAGCTCTCTGTGCCAACCTCTACCTGTCAGTGGATTATTAACTTCCTGTCGAACAGGCAGCAGCTAGTGAGGTTAGGAAAATTTTTATCCAGCACATGTACCATCAGCACCGGAGCTCCTCAAGGATGTGTTCTTTCTCCACTGCTATTTTCACTCTACACAAACGAATGCACCTCTACAGACCCTTCTGTCAAACTCCTGAAGTTTGCAAATGACACCACAGTCATTGGCCTTATTCAAGACGGTGATGAATCTGCTTACAGAAAGGAGGTTGCTCAGCTGGCTGCCTGGTGTAGTCAAAACAACCTAGAGCTGAATGCATTCAAGACAATGGAGATGATAGTGGATTTCAGAAGGAAACATCCATCACTTCCTCCCCTCACCATCCTGGACAGCACTGTGGATTGTCATGGCTCTGCCTCACTTGGTCATGTTTTTCTTGGTCCTGTGGCAGAGTCATGACAAAGCCTTTGGTTATGTGTGGAGAGGAACATATTATTGTCCTTTTGACAATAATATGCGTTCTCTCCAGTGTCTCGTCATTGGCCCCGCCCCTCTCGTTTCCTGTATTGTTTCCCGGCCGTGTTTGATTACCCTCACCTGCCCTGTGTCGTTATCCTTCGTTTGTCTTCCCTTTAAATAGTCCTCATGTGTCATTGTCTTGTTGCTCGTGGATTACGTTGTGTATGTGTGTTTGGTGAATGTCCGCCGTAAATGCTACTCTGTGACTTCTCGTCTTGTTCCTGCCTTGTCTTTGGGATTATTATTTAACGTTTTGGACTTCCCTGCCTTTTACTTTGACGTTTGGTCGTGCTTTGTTTTGTTATTTCATTCTGCTGTTTTTGGCCCCCTCGTGGGAAGTTTTGTTCTAGTTTTGTATTTTAGTTCGTTCTTGGTTTGACACCCCCTCGTGGGTTTTTCCTTTGTTTTGTTCATTTAATAAAAGTCTTTGTTAACCCCGTCATTGCCACTGCCTGCGTTTGGGTTCTTCCCTCCGTGATTCGTGACAGTGGATACTGTGGAGTCATTCAGGTTCCTGGGCCTGAAGTGGGACTCCCACATAGACTCCATTGTAAAGAAGTCCCAGCAGAGGTTATACTTCCTCGGCCAATTGAGGAAGTTCAACCTACCACAGGAGCTACTGACCCAGTTTTACTCAGGGATCATCAAATCTGTTCTGTGGACTACAATAACTGTGAAAACAGGGCATGAAAAATCATCATTGACCCCACACACCCCCCACACTTTCACTACTCCTATAGTGTGCACTATAGTGCCTTATTATATGTACATTTTATTTCTACATGTATATAACACTACCTCTACTTACAACATTTGCACAAGTGTACATACAATCTGTTAATATGTATATTAACAGTATGTTAATATTCTACTATATACTACCTTGTAAAATGTCTCTTATATGTTATTATCCCCCATTTTCTGTACAATAGTCTTTTATTTTATAAATGCATATTTTAGAATATTTTAGACTGTAAATCTTATTATATTTGTATTGTCATTGTGTTGAATGTCTCTACTAGAAGCTTCCAACACCAAAGAAAATTCCTTGTGTGTGCAAGCACACTTGGCAATAAAGCTCTTCTGATTCTATATATTTTTTATTCTTTACTTTATTAATGTATGTTCAGTCATTTAATTTTTATTGTACTTTATTTTTATTAATTTAGTTCAGTAATTTAAAAGATTTAAACAAACAAAAAAATGATAAGTCACATATAGGCGTGTTTAAGTTTAAGCGCAATTCTCCAGTTGTCCTGCAGGTGACCTCATAAATCTGTTTTCCTCAAGATGCACTTAGGGCTTTGCGATTATTCCAGAGCACTCGTAGATCTATGATGATTTTCAAGTGCTACTTCAGTTACAATGCATTTGGGAAACAGACCGTTCCCTTTCTGTCGGTCTCTCGACGTTGTGTCGAACTGACAGATGGGGTTCATCCCTGAGAACCAATTGCTTCCGACTTCTTAGAAAAGGCCACTAAAAATTGGCGAATGAAATTTGCATGCCGGACTCCGCCCCCAGATATCCGGGTATAAAAGGGAGACGGCGTGCCTCATTCATTCACCTTTTGTTCTTCGGAGCCTTCGCTCATGATCAACAGACTTCGCTACAAATAGAAACTACAAGACTGCCAGCTCTACGACATGGTGCAGCGGACTGTCCCTTCCTGCAGCGACTTCCCCTGGGCCTCTCGGCGGTTCCAGAAGTGTTAAAGTTTTTTCTCTAAAAGAGCAAATTTCTCCAGCGTGGCATGTCCCACTGTTCTTGTGGGTGCAACACACTCATCGAGGAGGGGGACGGACACGAGGTCTGCTTCCAGTACGCCGGGGCAGATGTTGTGGACACATCCTGCCCGCACTGCGATTCAGACGTTGCGTCACAGGTGGCTGTGTTCCCACGGGACTCAGCCACCACCTCGTTTGCTTCCCGTTCCGTGACGGCAGGACTACGGCGATGCCGCCCGCTACTGCGAGCAGCGAGGGTGATATGAGGATTACTGTGAGCGCTAATCCGTCAGCCACTGGCTCGCGGACCGTTCGCACCTCGTCTTGCTCGTCTGACCGTTCCCCATGAGACGGTCCCACCGTCTTGTTCCTCAATCACGTATCGGACACGGTACGTGATGATGAGATGTCTGTTGCAGCATCGGAGGGTGACTTACTGGCATCAGACTCCGGCGATTCCTTGAAGCTCCCTCCCTTGGGGGGTCGAGCTCAGGAAGAAGCGGATGTCGAAATGTCAGCCATGCTTTCCCGGGCCACCGGCATTGGGTTGCGGTGCACTGCACTGCCTCTCCCAACGCACGTGGCTGGATACACGGTACATCAGGCTTGAGAGCAGCTCCAAGCCACACTCGCCCCCAGTGCCGTGTTCCCCCGGAAGTGCATGAGGAACCTAGTACGACCTGGAACGCCCCTTCGGCACGTACACGTCAACTAGTTCCATCACCCTTTCTTCCCTCGATGGTGGGGCAGCTAGAGGATACGTCGATGTCCCCCGGGGCTCGACCTAGACTCTCGTCCAAAGCACGTAGGCTTTTCGGCATCTGAGGTGTCGAGAGCTTACTCTGCTGCGGGCCAAGCTGTCCCCTCTCTCCACACTATGGCCATCCTGCAGGTCCATCAGGCCAATGCGCAGAGAGAGCTCCACGAGGGTAAGACCGACCAAGCGCTTATGCAGGAAATCCGCGGCGTCACCGACCTCGTTCTACGGGCGACCAAGGTGGTCGGACGATGTCCACACTTATGGTCCAGGAGACACCTCTGGCTGAACCTGGCACAGATGAGTAACACCGAGAAAGTCCGCTTTCTCGATGCACCCATCTCACAAGGGGGGCTGTTTGGTGATACTGTCGAGCTGCAGTTCTCGACAGTAAGAGTGCAGAAAGAGGATATCAAGTATGTCCTCCCCAGCCGCGACTCGACCGCCCTCTGGCCGCCGAGATCCCGTGCACCGTCTGCTTCCCAGCAGCCCTAGTCCTCTTCGAGACATCGAAGAGGAGACCACCACCCCGTCAGCAGCCGCGGCGGAAACCAAAGCGGCCCTCATGGGAAGACCCCAGGGAGATCGAGAATACCTTCGGGCCCGACCCCAGCCATTCCATTGCTGGTGGTCGATCCGGGACGGTTCCTGCCCCGTCCCAACAGCCCACTTCTAAGAGTTTTCTCTCTCTCTGGGCATTTATTACAGCCACTCTCACCCTCTATACGACGGTGTTCGGCAACTCGACATTGTGGCAAGACCCAATGTCGAGGATAATCAGCAGCCTAAGCACTCTCAATCGACGGTGCGTTGTGCCACATCATCGTCTGGGTATTATCACAGCCGCTCTCACCCTCTACATGATGGTGTTCGGCAACTCGACGTTGCGGAAAGACCCAATGTCGAGGATAATCATCAGCCTAAGCACTCTCATTCGATGGTGCGTTGTGCTACATCATTGCCAGGCAGGTAAAACTGCAGAGCCGATCTCCTCTCCGGGCCCCCCCCCCCCCCCCACGGCGAGGGATCCGTACTGCCAGCCATCGAACCACCCCCGGGAGGTCGATGAAGCAGAACGTACCCCTAGCCTCCCTGTCTCGGTCCCTGCGAGCCTGACAAGAGCTTCCCAAACCGTCACGGTGACTACGGGATACAGTCCGTCTCGGCTACGCGATCCAACTCCCCAGACGCCCGCCCAAGTTTCGTGGGCATCCTCTCAACCTCAACAGAGGAAAGGATGCTCCCGTGCTTCGGGCCGAGGTCGCCACCCCTCTGGTGAGGAAGCGATCGTGCTCGTCCCTCTAGCCGAGATGTTCAACGGGTTTTACAGCCCATACTTCATCGTCCCGAAAAAAGTGGGGGTCGCTAGATCTGCGTACGCTGAACAGGCACCTACTCAAGCTGCCGTTCAGGATGCTCATGCAGAATCGCATCCTGGCATCTTTCAGATGTCAAGATGGATTCATGGCAATCGACCTGAAGGACGCTTACTCTCATGTCTCAATTCTCCCTCGTCATCGCCCGTTCCTACGGTTCGCTTTCGAGGGTCAGGCATATTCGTACAGAGTCCTCCCTTTCGGTCTGTCCTTGTCCCCACAAGTCTTCACGAAGATCGTGGAAGCCGCCCTCACTCCCCTCAGGGAGAAAGGTGTGCAGGTACTAAACTATCTCGACGACTGGCTCATTTGACACACTCGTGAGATCTGTTATGTACACACAGGGACCTAGTGCTTCGGCACCTAGATCGATTGGGACCACTGGTCAACCGAAAAAGAGCAAGCTCTCCTCAACACTGTCTCCATTACAGCGCGACTGCGCTCAGTCAGTGTTGAACTGCCTGGAATATTTCAAGCAGTCAGCGGGCACAGGAGGCTCCTGGGCACATGGCATCCTCGACGGTGGTGATTCCCCTCGGGTTGATGCACATGAGACCGCTCCAACACTGGCTACAGAGTCGAGTTCCCTGGAGAGCGTGGCACACCAGCAGCAGGCGGATGGTGATTACGCCTTTCTGCCGACGCACCCTAACCCCTTGGTCTTCAATGACCTTTCTACGGACGGGCGTCCCTCTCGGGCAGGTCGAGATGCGTCATAGTCGACAGGCACCTCCCTGCAGGGTTGGTGTGCCGTGTTCAATGTGCATGCAGTGTCAGGGCGATGGATGGGCCCCCGCCCGGGCCGGTCGGACAGCACAACTTCCGTGGCATATATAAACTGCCAGGGTGGCATTCGCTCCCGGCAGCTAACACGACTCGCCTGACGCCTCCTCCTGTGGAGTCCGCAGGTGAACAGATTCCTGCGAGCCACGTATATCCCAGGCGACCTGAACCAGACAGCCGATGCGCTCTCTCATCAGTTGACGCCTCGCAGAGAGTGGCGACTCCACCCCTGCGCAGTCCAGCTCATTGGGTACAGTTCGGGTGGGCTCAGGTAGACCCCTTCGCCTCCCTGGACACCACCCATTGCCCGCTAAGGTACTCCCCACCCGAGGCCCCCCTCGGCACAGATGCTCTAGCGCACAGCTGGCCGTGGGACAAGCGGAAGTACGCCTTCCCCCCAGTGAGCCTCATTGCACAGACCCTGTGCAAGGTCAGGGAAGAGGAGCATCAAGTGTACTAGTTGCGCCATACTGGCCCAACCGGACTTCGTTCTCGGAGCTAATGCTCTTGACAACAGCTACCCCCTGTCCAATTCCCCTGACGAAGGACCTGCTTTCCCAGGGGAAGGGCACGTTATGGCATCCCTGGCCAGACCTCTGTAACCTCCATGTCTGGCCCCTGGACGGAACGAGGAGATCCTGAGTGGCCTACCCCCTGCGGCAGTTAAGACCACTACTCAGGCTAGGGCCCTGGCCACTAGGCGACTATACGCCTATAAGTGGTGCCTCTTCTCATCCTGGTGCTCTTCTCGAAGAGAAGACCCGCGGAGTTGCTTGATCAGGTACGTGCTTTCCTTCCAGAGACTCGAGAGTAATCTCTCCCCTCCCACACTGAATGGTTATGGAGCCGCTATTGCCGCTCATCACGACTCAGTTGCTGGTAATCTCTAGGACAGCACAACCTGATCATTTGGTTCCTAAGGGGCGCGGGAAGGCAACCGCCTCACCCGTGCTCCGTACCCTCTTGCGACCTTGATGCAGTCCTGGAGCCCCTCGGAGATGCCGCTCTTTCTCACCTCACGATGAAGACGGCTCTCCAGATTGCGCTCAAGAGGGTAGCGGACCTAAAAGCATTCTCCGTGTCCACAGATTGCCTAGAACTCGGGCCCGGTGATTCTCACGCTATCCTGAGACCCCGGCCCGGCTACGTGCCCAAAGTTCCCACCACTCCCCCTACACCAGGTGGTGAACTTACAGGCGCTCCCACCGGGGAAGAAGACCCAACCTCATCTGTGTTGTGTCCAGTACGCGCATTGCGCCTCTGCTTGGACCGCACGCAGAGCCACAGGAGCTCTGAGCAGCCCTTTGTCTGTTTTGGAGATCAGCAGGGAGGGCTGTCTCAAACAGAGATTGGCGCACTGGATCATGGATGCCGTCACTATGGCGTACCTGTCCTAAGATCGCCTACGCCCACTGGGTGAGAGCTCTCTCCACACGGAGTACAGCCTCCTCGTGGGAACTGGCTTGAGGCGCCTCTCTGGCAGACATCTGCAGAGCTGCGGGTTGGGCTACACCCATCACCTTCGCGAGGTCCTACAGCCTCCGCGTAAAACCAGTATCGGCTCGAGTCTTGCAGGCGTCAGGCAAGACTGGCGGCCGGTAGGGTGTACGCCTATGACAGTACCTTCCCCCCTTTCTCCTAAGGGGGTCAGCGTACGAACTAGCCTCCCTTCCTCCCCCACTGGGTGAAGAACAGGCACTCCATCCATCACTAGCAAGCACCTCCTGTGGGCAGGCTGGGCGGGGCAGGGCTACCCCTTAGGCCGGGTATATCCGGAGATATTTGCAACATAGCTCTAACCGGACCTAGTGCTACCAGACGTTGCAACCCCCCAGCAGGGCGGTTCCGTCTGATGTATCCTCATGCTGGTTCCCACCTTGGTAACCCATGACCTCCCAAGGTGGACCTCCACCTCGCAGTTAACTCCTTCAGTCCGCACTTTCTTCCCATGAGCTCTCCCCTATCGGTGAGACAATGTTGGTATCTCCACTAG